>NC_056735.1:1895051129-1895351129 GCF_019279795.1 Protopterus annectens
AGTTAATTTTTTAGACGTCACTGTTAGAAAGGATGGACGAGGGGGTTTGACAACATCCCTGTATAGAAAAGAATGTTATAAGAATGCACTTCTACAATATGATAGTATGCACCCTAGGTTAGTTTTCAAGAACATTGTAAAAGGGCAATATATGAGGGTCAGCAAACTTTGTCAAGAAATAGAAGAACAAAGGAAAGAGTATGATGTTTTGGAAGGACTCTTTCTGGATAGAGGCTATAATGAGGTAGTGGTAATTGGAATAAAGAATTCCTTTCTGACACCAGATGGAAACTTCAGTATTGGTCGTCCTACATTTAAATCTTCTAAATGTAATAATGCAAGTTTCAATACTAATTCTAGAGTATGTTTTCAAACATGCTTTACAAGTGATAATAGGTATATTATAGATATTATCACCAAGAATTGGCATGTTTTGACGGCTGATTTAGATATTAGGTAATTAGTGGGTAGTAAACCAGTTTTTACCTATAAGAATATGAAGAATTTAAAAAGAATGGTATGTATTGAAAAGAAAAAATCTTATACCAACGGCATTACCATAGGCAATATGGCCTTTGGTACTTATGCATGTGGGAGATGCAGTTTGTGCCCATGAATTTCTAAGCAACAACTGTTTGTACTTTCAGAGTTGCAGTACAGGTTTGAACCTAGGTTCCTAGCTACATGTGATGATAAGAATGTAATCTATCTGGCGAACTGTGAGTCATGCCCAGCTTTTTATGTAGGCATGACCACAGGACACCTGAGAGATGAAATACAAGAACACATGAATGATGTTAAAAAAGCGGACTCAGAGTGCTTTAGCCAAGCATATTATGGAATATCATGACCATAAGTTTACTTTCAAAGTTCTACAGATAAGAACTTTTAATGAAAGAAGAGGGGATAACTTTAATAACTTAGAGTGTAGAACTAAAATGGATACTGAAGTTAAGGGCACAGTATCCACCAGGACTTAATTCTTATGTCAGCATTAGATCTCATTTGAAGAAACGTAGGTTAAAATAGAGAAATGCGAATGTCTTATGGATGATTTTTATAGTATACTAAAAGTTTCTAGGATTACATCAGCCCTTTATATATGTATCCTTGTTGGAAGGCTAAAATAAAGAAGAGCGTTAAGAAACAACTAATGCTAATAGGGCATATAGATGTTTTCATCTTCCTCTAGAAATTTTGATGTGAATGTCCGTATAATTACATCTTATGTGGTTGTTCACCCTTTTTGGTGATTATGACTTCTAAGTGTTTTTGATGCTTCTTGAGCTTATGCACACTTATTTAGATGAGTATATTTAAGTTATGCTTATGTTTATATATTCATAAATCCATCTATCATGGTGCATTTAAGATGCATTCATCTTGCTGAGCGTTGGGCCCCACCTTATAACATTTGGTCTGTTGAGACTTTGACGCTATACAGATATATTGATGCATTGGTTTAAATCTTGAGCACTTATTGTTATATATGCATATGGTTTTATTCATGTGCACATCTCAAGTTTTGTATGTTTCCACACTTGTTTTATTTATTTATTTATGTATTTAATATTGTTTTCTATCTATATGCATATTTTATATACAAACTCATGAATGTTTTGTATACGTATAGATGTGAGAGTGTTCAATCTCGCCGTTTGTTCTTACACCTGGGTTCGGAGCCGATCCTCGGCTCCGTGTCGGCCGCTTACAAGCTCTGCATCGAGAAGAAGCTCGAGACCAACCTAACTCCCACAATCCCCCTCTGCCTTTACCTCAGATCTAGTTTGCCGCTGCAGCGTTCGCATCACTTTGATGAGCTCGAGCAACCTTAAGCTAAGATTTATATATTTTTTCTTGTATTTCTAAGAATTTCTTTTTTCTAAAAAGTTATTTAAGTGACTGTGTGTGTGTGTGTGTGTGTGTGTGTGTGTGTGTGTGTGTGTGTGTGTGTGTGTTATAGTTTCGAGGAATTCTCGGTTCCATATAAAGTTATTTAACTTTATTAGAGTTTTCCCTCGGGGCCTAACCCCACCCTTTACTGGATTGGCTACCGGATTGACCCTTTTACTGGATTTGACTAATTTACCGGAATAGACATACCTACTGGACTTGACTTGTTACTAACTTTAAGATGTCTGAGAAAGCAAAATCTGGTTTTAAACGTTGCCAATGTGGGCAAAAGATGTCAGTGACTGACAATCATAGTTCCTGCGTCTACTGTCTTGGCCCTCTCCATCTGCAAGAAGACTGTTCAATTTGTCATTCTTTCAGTGGAAGGGTCATGACAGATAGGCGCAGGAAACTTATGGATAGGGGTCTTTTAAAACCTACTTTTCAGGAGGCTCTGGATGCTTCAGACCAGGCATCCAAATCCTCGAAGGAATCGAAGACGTCGGAGCCCAGGTCATTGGCTCCGAGCTCTTCAGTTAAAGTTCGATCACCGGTTCCACAGACTTCGGGACCGAGTGTTCAACTGTTGTCAGTTTCCGAGCCTCGAGTCTTGGAACTGGTGACGGAGCTCCCTCCCCCGACACTGTTGAGGTCGGCTCCATCTTCGATTCCTTCGACGCGCTCTTCCAGACCCCTCTCCAACACCGATGTAGACCGCGTGGTGCAGAAGTTAATGGAGAATACGGCCTTATCCAAACTCATCTCGGTCTCTCCTCAGTTGGTGTCGAGACTCGAAGGCCTTCCCTTATCTCCATCTGTTCCTCCTCCGAGACCTGTCCAGTCTTCGGAGCCGGAAGAGGCTGACCTGCTGATTGTGGAGCCCTCGGTGCCAGAACCGTCCTTCTCTCGGTCGGCTCCGTTCACCTCGACTCCGTCTGATCCGGTACCGGAGTCTCGGAGCCGAAGATCCATCCTTGGTTCCGGGACCGAGAGTCGGACCTTTGTTTCGGTTCCGACGCTCCCTCTCGGGGCCTCGGCTCGGATCAACTCGGCTCCGTCCTCGGGGTCGATGCCTTCGGTGCCTGTCTCGGGGATTCTTCCCATTTCTTCGGAACCGGGAGATACCTCGACTTGGGACCCGGGGGCCTTCGACCTCATGAGGAAGGTGTTGTCTACCCAGACAACCACATTAGCAGAAACAGCTTCTCCTCCCCATAAAGGACCGTTATCCTCCTCTGCACCCACGGCTACATCTAAGCGTCGAGAACCTGTCTCAGCCACCCCTGGAGGGTGCCCCCTCTTCCTCGGAGGCTTCTTCGGATGCTCCCCCCGAAGAAGTCCCTAGGAAAAGATTGTGTAAGAGGAGACACTTAGATTCTCCACAAGAATCATTGACATCGGACACTGACTTGGATGAGTCAGAAGGGTCCCCAAAGTCACCCTCAGAGGATGTCTCTTTTTCTGACATCCTGGAGATCCTAAAGCAGAGAGGTGATTGGCATTCCCTCCCCCCTTCTGAGGATGAGTCAGTTTTGCTGAAGGCATTTGGTGCTCGCCCTTCCTCCTCCTGGGTCACTCCGCCCTTCGATGAGTTGATGGAGCTGATTGCTCGAAGGGCGTGGGAGACTCCTGACACTGTGGAGCCAGTCCCTAGAAAGCCTAACAAGTATATTACTGCCCTTCAGGATAAGGCTTATCTAACAAAGGGAGTGCCAGTGGACGCTATGGTGGTGGCAGCGACCACGAAAAAGGAGATGTCGGAATCTTCCTCATCTGTCCATCCGCCTAACAAAGATTCTAGGACTATGGACAGGTACGGGAAGCGCATTTTTAGTTCAGCGGCTTTTTCTATGTGATCCCTGAACTATTTGACCCACTTCACACGGCTACAGAGGGATCTAATCAAAGAGTTGGGAGATACCCTCCAGGGTACTACAGATGCTGCTGTTTCAGAGAAAGTTACAGCACATCTCAATACCCTCACATCCATTGTAAACTCGTCCATGAGGCTGATCTCATACGCAGAAGGATCGAGTAGGGCAGCAGCTTCAGCGATTGCTCTTCGTAGACAATCCTGGATGCGCTTATGTTCATTTGCGGAAGCCTTCAAGTCTTCCTTTACTAACGCCCCATTTGATGGTGCCACTCTCTTTGGCCCCAAAGTAAAGGAGACCCTTACCCGGTGTGAGCAGGAGGGAAAGACTCTGTCTGCTGTCGGAGTCCGTTTTTCCACCCCATCCAGACCGTACCCCAAAGGGCAACGTGGTGGAAAAATGTGGTTTCGAAAACCCCAAGGATCTTTCCCAGGCACACAGGGTGATGCCCCCTCTAGAGGCAGAGGAAAGGGCAGAGGTGGAAGACGCCGCCCTGGCGGCAGAGGGGGTCCGCAAAACCAAGGTGACAGGGATACACCCCCTGGAAAACCTTTCCAGCACCCCTGAGAGGAGGCCCGACTGTCCTGCTCTGGAGGCAGTCAGGGGTCGCTTAGCTTTATACCCTCAGGCCTGGCAAAATCTTACATCAGACAACTGGGTAAAAAGCATTGTTACCAGAGGCTACAGAATACCCTTCCTATTGCCCCCCATTCCGAAGAGAAGACTCCCAGATGTACTGCCCCATCTGCGAGACCCGGCAGCTATAGAAATTTCAAAGCTGCTAGAAAAAAGAGTCATCCAACCAGTCCCAGCGGACCAAAGAGGATTCGGGACTTACTCAAGGTTCTTTTTAGTTCCAAAGAAGACAGGGGACTGGAGGCCGATTCTGGACCTAAGCAACCTCAATACCTTCGTCAAGAAAGAAAAGTTCCGAATGGTCACGCTTCAATCGATCCTTCCATTTTTACAGAAGGACGACTGGATGTGCTCAGTAGATCTGAAGGACGCATACTACCACATCAAAATGGCCAGGGCATCCAGGGATCACTTGCGCTTCCAGCTGGGAGCCAGCCACTTTCAGTTTCGAGCCCTGCCCTTTGGTCTGACCTCAGCCCCCAGGGTTTTCACCAAATGCATGGCAGTGGTAGCGTCTCACCTGAGACACCTGGGATTCCAGGTGTTTCCGTATCTGGACGACTGGCTCCTTTCTGCCACCACCCAGCGTCAACTGATTCAGGCCAGGGATTACACTCTACAGCTTTGTGTTCACCTCGGAATTTCCGTTAATTTCGAAAAATCTTCACTACAGCCATCACAGCATATCTCATTCATAGGAGCAGAATTGGATACGCATCATTTAATTCTAAGGTTTCCTCCAGAAAGGATAGCCTCACTACAAAGCCACATATCTCTTCTTCTGTCATCCAGAAAATCCCCAGCAAAACTGGTTCTGAAGGTTTTGGGTCTCATGGCAGCTTCTCTCATTGCGATACCATTGGGAAGACTGCACATGAGAGTTCTACAATGGTTACTGTTTGCACAATGGTCGTTCCAACAGCTACCTCTGACACACGAAATTCTGATCACAAACACATGCAAATCACACCTAGCCTGGTGGCTTCAGACTTGCAACCTTTCCAGCGGAAGACCATTTGTGCTACCCATGCCGACAGCTACGGTGACCACGGACGCTTCCCTGATAGGGTGGGGGGGGCATCTTTCAGGGACAGACAGTCCAAGGCGAATGGACCAATTTAGAGTACAATCTGCACATCAATGTTCTAGAGTTGAGGGCAGTGTTTCTAGCATTGCAACACTTTGCTCCCCTTCTTCCTTTAGGGACTATTGCAGTTCAGACGGACATGTCCGTAGTCTGGTACATAAACAAACAAGGGGGAACCAAGTCTTATCAGCTATGCAGAGAGGCCATGAGAATCTGGCAATGGGCGGAGTCCATGGGTCGCTTTCTCATCGCAACGCATATCCCGGGGTCATCCAACGTCATAGCCGACAGGCTGAGCAGAGCAATCCTGTTGCCTCACGAGTGGTCCCTCAGTCAGTTGCGAAGAAGATATTTCGCAAGTGGGGCCAGCCTTTCTGCGATCTTTTTGCGTCTCCAATGAACGCCAAATGCAGGAGCTACTTTGCCCTATTACCCCCTCCAGGGGAAGTCCCCAGGGACGCGCTAGTGCACGATTGGCCCCCGGGTCTCCTGTACGCTTTTCCTCCTTTTCCCCTGATTGCAAAGTTTCTGCAGAAAGCCAACAACCTGCAAAGGACGATTATCCTCATTGCCCCATTCTGGCCTCGTCAAATTTGGTTCCCCTTTCTTCTGGCACACCGCATTCGGGGACCCTGGATCCTGGACCCAGAGCCAGATCTACTGACCCACTCATCAGGGGCTCCCCACCCCTCGCTCTTGTCACTCCATCTAGCAGCTTGGCTGCTCCGCTTCCCTACTTAGCCAGGTCTGATCTTCTTTCACCTGCAGTTCAGAATATACTAGTGGCTTCTCATAAAGCTTCCACTACAAAGACCTACACTAGTAAATGGAAGCGTTTTGTATTCTGGGCAAATACACAGCAACTGGACCTTGTCATAGCTCCTTTAAACAAGATCTTGGAGTTTTTAACAGAATTGTTCCACCAAGGAGCTTCTCCTGCCACTTTAAGAGTGCAATTGGCTGCCATTTCCAACTTTCATGTGGAAGAATGTGGGGCACCGATTATGGCTCACAGACTTTGTAAGGCCTTTTTAAAAGGATCTTTCCATATTAGACCACCAGTTAGAACTCCTACATCTCCTTGGAATCTAAACCTTTTATTATCTAAATTGATGTTACCTCCATTTGAGCCAGCCTCCTCTTGTCCATTGAAGTATTTGTCGTGGAAGACTCTCTTTTTGGTAGCCATTACATCCGCTAGGCGAGTGTCTGAGCTTCAGGCTCTTTCCATTAAACACCCTTATCTAATTTTTCACTCTGACAGAGTATCTCTTCGCACTAATCCATCCTTTCTCCCCAAAGTTTGCTCTATTAATAACATTAATCAATCCATTGAACTGCCTACCTTTTTCAAAAATCACTCCAATAAATTGGAGTATATGTTACACAAGTTGGATGTTCATAGACAACTTAGATTTTACTTGGATAGAACAAAGGATCACAGGAAATCTGATCAACTTTTTGTAGCTTTTGCTGACAGCAGGAAAGGTGTAGCAGTTACTAAACGAACCCTTTCCAAATGGCTAACTGATTGCATTATATTCTTTTATGATTCTTCAAAACAAACTTTACCTGTCAAACCCAAGGGACACTCTACAAGATCAGTGTCTACATCCCTGGCTCATGCAGCTCGCTTACCATTAGACACTGTTTGTGCAGCTGCTACTTGGTCTAAACCACATACATTCATTTCTCATTACAAGGTAGACAGGGTTTCTAGGGACAGGGCAACCTTTGGTTCCACTGTGCTCAAGAACGTTCTCCCGTGAGTTCCTCAGGAACATGGAGCTAGGGACGCTACCCAGGTGTAAGAACAAACGGCGAGATCGAACACTCTCACATTTAGAAGTTATGTCCTTACCGTAACGTTCCATGTGGAGTGTTCATCTCGCCTTTGTTCTTACATTCCCCCCCTCCCACCCTCAGGAAGAACGTACAGTTTGGTGCCTGGTCTGGCTTATTTGGCTTCTGCATTTGCAGTGGTTGTGTATATATGTATATCTTGTATATATATATATATATGGATAAGTGTTCTTATAGTTATGTTGTTTTTGCATGAATGTGTTCTCTCTCTGACTTCTGGTTTGCTTGCAAACTAGATCTGAGGTAAAGGCAGAGGGGGATTGTGGGAGTTAGGTTGGTCTCGAGCTTCTTCTCGATGCAGAGCTTGCAAGCGGCCGACACGGAGCCGAGGATCGGCTTCTAACCCAGGTGTAAGAACAAAGGCGAGATGAACACTCCACATGGAACGTTATGGTAAGGACATAACTTCTAATTTTAAACAGTTGTTGAAAGTGTGTATATGAATGGTCTCTAGATCTTTTTAGATCTCTTAAATATATGTCTCTTAATATGTGCACATGTTGTTATATTTGGAAATACTAGTGCTTCCACTAGGTTTTCATTAAGTTCATTCTATTGACTGATTGACTTTTTGGATTGATGTACTAATTGATTAATTGTTTTTGTTTGTTTTGTGATTAACACTGAGTAGTTTGATTGCTCTACTACTAGCATATATAAAGTTGCTAAGGAAATGTGTTTAGTAGATCTGAAGAAGAGTGTTTTGTCACACGCGAAAGCGCTCATCGTTTTTTGTGCCAAATAAAATTCTGGATTTTATCGTGGTGGTCTGCCTGTAACATTTATTCTTGATTTAAAGACTTCTTATCCTGGCTGTCCTTTTTGCGACTGTTCTTTTTTTTTACTATGAGTTTTCTTTCAGTGCTATACCTTTTATGAGCGCAAACAGATTTCTTATGTTTGTAGCTGCAATGTGTACACAGTCATATATATCACTGTCCTTATCCTTGCACTCTAGAAAGATTACTGCACTGCAGGGAAGTAAATACTGTGTGAAGAAATAGCCAGGGAATTGTTATGGCTAGGCTTGTATAGGCCCTAGGACCGATAGCGTAGTCCCAACCTATGAACTAGCATACCTTCTTTCGCTCTTCTCCAATGGCTCACCAGTACTCAAGAATCTCAGTTCATAGGTTCGTACTAGGCTATCTTCCCTAGGGCATTTATAAGCCTAGCCAGAGTGTGTGTGGCTTTCACCACCCCTTAGGATGAGAAAACTAAGCCCTTTTAGGGTTTAGTTTACTGTGCCTCTGTCTAGTAGTGACACAGAGATGACCCCCGGGGTAAACCTACGATCTCCCATCCACTCGTCGAGATTTCTCTTGAATAGAGTCAGTGAGGGGCTCTGCCTAACATGGACTGGGATTCTGTTCCAGAGTGTAGGCAGCCTCTGGGTTATGAATCTGTCCCTCCAGCACGTCCTATTTATTTCTGTGTTGAGGTTTAAGTCTCTCGTTCTCGTGGCTCTGATGGATTTGGATTTTCTGAGGTGGAGCATGTCCATTAATTCGGGATTGGACATGGCCTTGTACGTCAGGCACAGATCACCTCTGAGTAGGCGGTATGCGACTGAATAGAGCTGGAGTTTTTTCAGTCGGGCAGCATATGACATATGTTTAAGACCCTTTATCCTCTTGGTGAGGAACTTTTGGGGTCTTTCCAACTGCTGCAGGTGTTGGGTGAGATGCATCCCAAATGGGGCATTGTACTCAATCATTGGCCTGATAAGAGAAGAGTACAGGGGCACAATGACCTCTCTTGATCTAGATGTGAAACCCTTCATGATAAGGTGGGCAATATAGAAGGTCTTCCTAACCACTTTGGCAATGTAAGTGTCAAATGAGAGGTTACTGTCAACCTGGGTCCCTAGGTCCCTGATTACCTCTTCCGTACTTAATGGATTGCCACCTATGTGGTAATTTGTCGGTACCTTGTTTTTCCCAAAGGGTATGACTACACATTTTTTGGCGTTCAGTTTAAGGCCATGGCTCTGGCACCAATTATCCGTTTCTCTGAGGCCTCTCTGAAGGATGTTTGTGTCCGTTGGAGTATCAGTTATGGCGCCCAGTTTGCAGTCATCTGCGAACTTCAGCCACAATACTCCTATGTTTGCCTGTACCTCGGAAAAATAAATGCCGAACAAGAGGGGTCCCAGGACTGAGCCCTGTGGGACACCGCTTGTGACTGGCTTAGAGTCTGACATAGCTCCAGCAACGCTGACCCTGTGGGTTCTGTCCTTGAGCCAGTTTGCAACCCATCTTGTGACATATGGGTTTACATTTAAGCTGGGGAGTTTGTCTATGATGCCCGAGTGGGGTATTGTGTCAAAGGCTTTTGCAAGGTCAAGGTAGCCTGTGTGAACTGCCTTACCCTCATCAATGGCCTTAGTGACTGTTTCAAAAAAGTCGACCAAGTTCAAAAGGCAGGATCTGCCCTTGACAAAGCCATACTGGGTAGGATCCAATGTCTGTAGGTCTCCAATGTCTTTGTTTATGAGTTCCATAATGATCCTCTCCATAGCTTTGCAGACCAGGCTCATCAAGCTTATGGGGCGGTAATTTCCAGGGTCCGTAGAAGCACCACCTTTGTGAAGTGGGACCACTGTTTCCGTACGCCACTCTTTGGGTACGTATCCTGTAGTAAGGCTAAGATTAAACAGCAGCCTAATGTGTGGGTTTAGTTCCTCTTGGAGTTCATGTAGCACACAGCCCGCGACACCATCCGGTCCCATTGATGCTGTGTTTTTAGCTTTAGAGAGGGCGGCTCTCACCTGGGCATCTGAGATGTTAGGGAGGCTACACTCTGCTGGGATAGTTATTTCTCCTTTTGGGGAGGGGGAGGAGAAATTTGCACTGAACCTGTCTGCCAGAATGTTGGCAATGTCAGTGGGTTCAGTGTATTTTGTGCCATTTTGGACTAACTCTGAGCATATCTGGGAGTTTCCACCCAGGTTTCTAACATAGCTAAAGAAGGCCTTGTGATTGTCTTTTGTGTCTCTTGCGATTTTTCTCTCAAAGTTGGCCTTGGATGATTTTATGAGTGATCATAGTTTTTTGCTAGTACTGATCAGAGATGCCTTCCCTTTTAGGGATTTTGCGCTGTCATGTAGTAGCTTCCTCCTCCTGTTGTAAAGTTTGTTTATGGCTGGGGTCCACCAGACCGGGCGCCTGCCTTTGGGGGAATGGGTCTTGGTTTTATTTGGGATTGCATGATCCATGCATTCTTGAAGGTGCCCATAGAAGGCATTTGCAAAGGTTTCAGCAGTGTGGGTTGTGGTTTCCACTGGCCCAGGGGCCTTGAAGGATACCACTTCAGTCTTAAGAAGTGTGAAGTTGGCTTTTGAGAAGTTCTTCACTGTGGTCTTTTGTGCAGGGGGTGGGGGTGGGATGTGGATTTCCATTGAGATTAATTTATGGTCTGATCTTACCAAAGAGGGATATACTTCCGGTGTGGAGCATTTTGTCCCCATGTTTGTGATGATGAGGTCTAGTATCTTGTCTCCTCTTGTGGGAATGGTGACTAGTTGTTCCATTGCATTTGAGTTTATGAATTCTAGAAACCTTTGGGCTAGGGTGTTGGGGATTGAGTAATGTTCCCAGTCTATGTTTGGGTAGTTGAAGTCTCCCAAAATGATGGTATTTGGAGAGACATTCATACTCTCCAGTGTCTTCAGGAAGGCTGTGTGGGGTTCCTGAGTTTGAGAGGGTGGTCTGTAGCATGCTACAAACTGTAAGGCAGTTTTGCCTATGGTTAGTTGCACCTGGATAGTTTCCGATGCTTCATGCGTTGCTACTGACCTGGAGGTGTGGATATCTTTGATGAAAATGGATACTCCCCCTCCTTTTGTGGTCCGGTCCAAGTTTTGGGGCCGGAAAGCATGATATGAGGTAAAACCTGATAGTGCTGGGGTGCTCTCAGGAGCCTTGAACCAGGTTTCAGTCACTGCACAGACATCGATGTTCTCCATACTGAGGAGGGCTTCGAGGGCATGCATCTTGAGGTTTAGACTTCTGGCATTGAGCAGCATTACCCTTAGTTTTTTTCCACTTGTGTTTTCTAGGGAGGTAGGTTTGTTATTTGAGCCTTTCCTAAAAAAGGCACTATGGGGGTGGCAAGAGCCTTTGCCAATATCCGGAAGCCCAGGGGTGACAGGTGCAAGCCATCCCTTGCGAAGCAGCGTGGCTTGTCAAGCATGTCATCCCAAGCAGACAGACATTGGATCCCCTTGGAATGACACCAGTAATTAAGCCAATTGTTAAAACTGATAATTTTGTCTTTGTACTGTAGCATCATTCTTGGTGAGGGTAAGATGCTGCTCAGGGTCAGGGTCATACCGGCCTGGGCTACATAATCAGAGAGCTCCTCTATGTCTCTTTTCATGTAGTCCAGGGAGGTACGTCTCAGGTTGTTCACACCGGCATTTATAATGACTGAGTCATATTTGTACTTGCTGTGGAGTGACCTGAGTGCTTGTATTATGTGGCGGATTCTAGCTCCCGACAGGCAGCTTACTGTGACCTTTTCCTTGTTCAGTCTGGTGAGCGGGACGTCAGTGTGTCTGACTATGGAGTCACCTATTACAAGTGTGTCTGGCATGTTGTTTGGCCTTGAGGGCTGTGACTGTTTAGCACACTGACTTTGTGAACTGTGTGTTGCATGTGCTATGTCTTGAGGTGGTGGTTGCTTGGGTGTCTGCTTTGGAGGCCTCTATTGTTTTGGTAGATTTTTAATCAGCACCTCCGAGTATGTTTTTGTGTGTTTATGTGTTTGGTTTGCAGTTGATAGTTCTATGTGAGACTGGGTTTGTGGTGTGCGTGGTTACCTTCTCCTCCTGACTGGTCTTGCCAGTACTGAATAGAGAGCGCTCAGCCTCCAGTTTGGCTATATAGTTGCATCTCTCACATATATTTGTATTTGTTGGGAGGAGGAGAGGGTTGTCTGTGTACATGAGGCAATTGTAACATTGCCTCAAGATTCCCAGATTCACCAGCTGAACAGGAGAGGACACCAGCAACTGACCCTTCGACATGCTAGAAATAGTGAAAAAGATTACTGTGTAACTGAGTCAGAAAGGACCTATAGGGAAATGGGTACTCAACAGAATTTAGGTGAATGAAGTACTTTCTTTGTTTAAGAGTGCTTTACCTGTTTAAAAAATGCTTTTGGGGCAAGTGCTGAGCTTTTCAGATAGAGTATAGGCTGTTTAGATTGCAAGTAGGACAGTTCTAAGGGAAAAATTGAAGAGCAGACTTGGCGGAGCCTGAAAAAGTTTAACCGGCGCTGCGCTATGAGCACGACCGCGCAAAGCCGTGCAAACGCGGATTTTAAGCAGTGAACTACAAAAGAGCTAGGAATGGCCCCAAACAACCAATTACTACAGCTTCTTGTGCTGAGGTCACTTCCCCCAAGGACAGGTAGGCTTCTCAAGGCTCCCCACTCCCACTGGTGAGCAAAGAAACTTCCTTCTATCCAAGTAAGGTAATGGACAACACAGGAACTACACCACAGCCCAGAATACAGCAATGCCTGTATACTGGTCTAAACTAGTCGACTTCTTCAAAAACTAGAGCATTTTTACCACAAAATTTGCAACCATTCAATCTAATAGAACACAGTGCTGCTCAGCTATCATTTGGCTTAAATGGATGGAATTTCTCAAATTGTCTAAAATACAACAGATTTAAATTGGCTGATCATGTCTTTCATTATCCAGATAAATGTCCAGTTTTAAAAACAAGCTATGATATGGTACTTCCCATCTAAATTACTCTAGTCCAACGATAAGTAACAGTCTTGTATCCAAATATATAGTAAGCAGAGTGAGGCTACCTATTCTCCACTTGTACCCAAGCATTGGAGTGAACTTCCACATAGTTGGAGGCTGGGAAAATGGGAGGAAGTACTTTTTGATAAAATAGAATACAAGTGAGCTAGTTTGTGATGTATCTGGTCAAAGGAAGAGGTAGTCTGGCTCTGTGGCTTAGAGGGATGGAGCCTTGATTGCAGCTCAGGTGACTAGGGTTTGATTAGTAGCCTTATCACTGGGGGAACCAGGCAGTGGGAAGGAGTGAAACAAAATGGCACAGTAAACTGGGAGGTGCAGTCTCCCTGATGAAGACCAGACAGAGGCCAACTTTCTTTATGTGAGGAGAAGGGACAGGCCTGCTTAAAGGCAAGTAAGTGAGATATATTTCATGGACACCCCATTACATATCTCTTCCTTGTGCCTTGTATGCTTGCATTATAGTGAAAACCAGAAAAAACATTTGAACCACCTCAGTGGCTGCTTGGATGACCCCTGTTGGTCACCTGGTGATTGCAGCAAATAACCTTATTGACCAAGGGAATGTCTGATGATTGGCAGGCAGTGGGGGTAAAAAGTCCCATAAACATAAGGGGGGAGGGGGGATATATCAAAAGGTGGCATATGGTTTAAAGTATGGCAAAGTTGAGGGAATTGCACTTGAAAGATGAAGAACATTCTATGAATGGATTTATTAGTGAGACAAGGGTGGTGATGGGGAAAAATGGGTAAATGCCTAACTTTAAAGATTATTTTTTGGGGGGGTGGGTGCAGGCATATCTTTAACCATTTTTCTTAGAAAATTTTTTAAGTAAAGAATAGAATGGATTATTTTGTGGTAAGCAGTAATATGAGACTGTGAAGGCTTTTGCCTATATTCACATTTATTTTTTTAATGTGCTTAAACCATTTTGGAAATTGCTAAATGAAAAGTGGTCATTTTATTTTGGTTGAGAATTGTGTTAGGAAAATATGGTGGTAGGAGTATGGGATTATTTTAACTATTGTTCAGTGGTATACTTGAAAATGCAGGTGAGTGTGTTCTTTATTCAAATGGGTTTAAATGTAATTGATTTGGAAAGGAGACTGCCATATTATAGCTGATGAAAGATGGATAGATGGGTTGTGGAAGTGAACGATGCTGTTTTAATTTTTTTTTTTTTGCAATTTTTGTGCAAAGTTTTGGTATATATTTTTCTTTTACTAAGTGATGCATTTTATATTATACTTGTATAAAGTTTATTTGTAATTTTAAATAAACTGTCCCTTCAGTTCATCTGATAAGTACCATCTGATGCTTAACATCCTCCTAAACTGCAGTTAACTGAGCTTAACAATATTCAGTGGGCTGTGCTCTATTGTTAAACTGTTTAAAGTGAAATGAAGCACCTACTTTGGAGAAGAAAACCGCAGCATTCTGTTATTGGCATCAAAGGCAAGTGTTTTACCTTCTGAGCCACTGACTGACATTTACTACACTGAGGTCTCGCCCTCACTTTTAAGATTAATTAGTTCTGTATACCTATAATGTGATACAAATGGTTATCTTGTGACATCTGCATTGTATCCCAGTAATCAAGGAGCCTGAATCCTCACCACTGACACTGGAGAGGGATGTTCATTTGGAACAGAAATGGATACACCCAGTATTTCCAGATGCAGGTCTCTGCATCAAGCACAATTTCCCTTAAGAGCACACAGGGAAAACATTCAGCCAGGGTCTGAGTTTCTCCGTCTGTCTCCCTCTAGGTCCCCCAGTAAGGCTTCCCACTGACATAGCTTTAGAGTTGAGCCCTCAGACGAGTGTCCAAGCCAAGTCCTGCAGCACTCTCTCTCTGAAACCAGTGGTTAGTGTCCCTGCTCCAAGTAGTTGACACACACACTTTGAGAGTTAATTTTCTCACACACACACTCACACCTGAGAAAAGCTATGCCTCCTTTCTGCCCAGACTATAAAGCTCTTGCAAAGGTACCCAATTATACTGAGTGAAATTAAAATCTCACTACACTTAGATCAGCCAACAAGCTACTAGTTACTACTTTGAAATCTCATAATAAATCAGGTGATTCCTTATTTGCAAACACTGTCGGTTCTATTTGGAATAAACTTCCCCCAGAACTGACCTCCCTAAGTTCATGTCATCTTTTCAGAATACAGATAAAAACTCACCTACTAACTCACTGGCTATGCCCCTGCTCCAACCCTGACTGACCTCAGTAAATTTTTCACTCTCCCTAGTCCGCTCCTGTGTACTTTTGCTCTTCTCTTCTTACTTAAACTGTCTCCACAGTCCCTTTTTTGTACCATCACTCTTTTGTTCAAACAACTGTTAGACTCCCCCTCTGACCATGCTGATATTCTGCCTCCTGCTTCTTCTATCTGTCCTCCTTTAATCCTACTACCTTTAGCATTTCTCACTATCTTTGTTCCCCCCCCTTTACTTTACTTTTCCTACTATCTGCTCCATAGCCTCACTCAGTCCATAATATCAGTATCTAACAGAAACTGTATTTCTGTCAACATTCTCTTTACTTCATTTTTGCCTTTTCCTATACTCCAACTATATTATTATCTGTTACACTACTAACCTGCTTATTAGACACTTTAGATTAACCGTTTTCATGCTTTCAGCCAATACCTATTTGTTGTCATGACTACCTACTAGTTATATTTTTTAACATCAAATTATTTTTTTTTATATGATACTGAAGCTTTTCTGCTCAGCCCCCTGTCTGAATTTTGATTGTCATCTAGTCAGTTTTGTATAAGAAAAATGTATATGCATTTGGATTTTGCCTTATTATATTAGTTTTATTTGTATAGTTAGTTTATTTAGTGACTTCAAACACTGTAATGTCTTAGTCTGATAGTGGAGCTTTTCTCCTCGGGCCTCTGCTGAAAATGGACATGTATCCAGCCAGACTAGCCCGGTTAGCAAATGTAAAATAAATAAAAAAATAAAATAAATAAATAAATATTAATACAAATAGTGTTGACCAAACTGCCAGGCTTTCAGAAGTAGCCACAGTGTCACCAATAGATACAAGTACTCTCAAAGGTTAAACTATTCTCTAAAGGCAGGGGCGGCTCGTGGCATAGGGCTGCCGGACTGCAGCCCCCTCAAACATAAAAAAAGAAAGAAAAAGAAAGAAAACAAAATGAAAAATAAAAAAAAACATTTTTTTAAAATTCGCGGACTTCGCGCATGCGCATAGACCGAGTCCCGGCTTATCGGTCTATGCGCATGCTCAAAGCCCGGCCGTCCCATAGGGGACACAAGGAGCGTCTGTGCACTTTTACAGTGCACAGACCCGCCAGGATTATGGGACGCGTCCGGACTGCAAGAGGAGCAGCAGGGACTCGGGACAGAGCCTCAGGGATCTCGTCGGCGTCGGGAAGGAGCATGTGGATCTCGGGTCTTCAGTATTGGCGCTGGAAGGATGTATGTCTGGACGTTAACTCTGGATGTATTCATTCAGGTAAGGTGCCTTTTAATTTACAATGTTTATTTTTCTTGAGTTTGTGTATGGTGCTTGTGCTTTACTGGAGTTTGTGTATGGTGCTTGTGCTTTACTGGAGTTTGTGTATGGTGCTTGTGCTTTACTGGAGTTTGTGTATGGTGCTTGTGCTTTACTGGAGTTTGTGTATGGTGCTTGTGCTTTACTGGAGTTTGTGTATGGTGCTTGTGCTTTACTGGGGAGGTGTGTGTGTGTGTGTGTGTGTGTGTGTGTGTGTGTGTGTGTGTGTGTGTGTGTGTGTGTGTGTGTGTGTGTGTGTGTGTGTGTGAAAATGCCCCAGGTGCTTATGGTGGTGTGGTAGGGAATGCCTCAGGCTTGAACCCTGTACCCTGTATGCAGGTGTTAAAGACTTGAGTTCCCTACCCACCACCATTTGTAAAAAAATTTCAGATTTTTACCTCATATTCGATCTGATCTGTTCCTCATAATATCTGTGGTTTGTAAATGTTGCAATGCTTGATATTTGATGGTGTAGTAGTAGCATTGTTGCCTCACAGCTGCAGGTTCTTGGGTTTGATTCTTGGCTGGGGTTCCTTCTTTGTGGGGTCTGTATCTTCTCCCTGTGTTTGTGTGGGTTTGCTTTTGTGCCCTCCCATGTTACAAAGACATGTCTGCATTATTTCTTCCTGGGCCTCTGCTGAAAATTTGTTTATTTGTTCCAAGTCAGACTGTCCTGATTAAAAATGTTAAATAAAATTGATAGGCATTTGAATTTCAGACTTAAGGGTTTCTGAATGTTTAATTCCTTGCGTATTTGATGGTGCAGTGGTCGTATTGTTGCCTCACAGCTATAGGTTTTCTGGTTTGATTCTTGGTTGGGGTGGCTTCTGTGTGGAGTCTGCATCTCCTCCATGTGTTTGTGTGGATTTGCTCTGGTGCCCTGCCATTTTACAAAGACGTGTCTGCAGTTGTAATCCCTGCTGAAAATTGGTTTTGTTCTGTCCGCAGTAAAATTGGCAGGCATTTGAATTTCAGACTTCAGGTTTCTGAATGTTTAATTCCTTGCATAATTGATGGTGCGGTGGTAGTATTGTTGCCTCACAGCTATAGGTTTTCTGGTTTGATTCTTGGTTGGGGTGGCTTCTGTTTGGAGTCTGCATCTCCTGCCTGTGTTTGTGTGGATTTGCTCTGGTGCCCTGCCATTTTACAAAGATGTGTCTGCAGTTTTAATCCCTGCGTCTCTGCTGAAAATTGTTGTTCTGTCCGCAGTAAAATTGACAGGCATTTGAATTTCAGACTTCAGGTTTCTGAATGTTTAACTCCTTGTATAATTGATGGTGCAGTGATAGTATTGTTACCTCACAACTATAGGTTTTCTGGTTTGATTCTTGGTTGGGGTGGCTTCTGTCTGCATCTCCTCCCTGTATTTGTGTGGATTTGCTCTGGTGCCCTGCCATTTTACAAAGACGTGTCTGCAGTATTAATCCCTGCATCTCTGCTGAAAATTGTTTTTGTTCTGTCCGCAGTAAAATTGACAGGCATTTGAATTTCAGCCTTCAGGTTTCTGAATGTTTAATTCCTTGCAGATTTGATGGTGCAGTGGTAGTATTGTTGCCTCACAGCTATAGGTTTTCTGGTTTGATTCTTGGTTGGGGTGGCTTCTGTGTGGAGTCTGCATCTCCTCCATGTGTTTGTGTGGATTTGCTCTGGTGCCCTGCCATTTTACAAAGACGTGTCTGCAGTTTTAATCCCTGCTGAAAATTGTTTTTGTTCTGTCCGCAGTAAAATTGACAGGCATTTGAATTTCAGACTTCAGGTTTCTGAATGTTTAATTCCTTGCAGATTTGATGGTGCAGTGATAGTATTGTTACCTCACAACTATAGGTTTTCTGGTTTGATTCTTGGTTGGGGTGGCTTCTGTCTGCATCTCCTCCCTGTATTTGTGTGGATTTGCTCTGGTGCCCTGCCATTTTACAAAGACGTGTCTGCAGTATTAATCCCTGCATCTCTGCTGAAAATTGTTTTGTTCTGTCCGCAGTAAAATTGACAGGCATTTGAATTTCAGCCTTCAGGTTTCTGAATGTTTAATTCCTTGCAGATTTGATGGTGCAGTGGTAGTATTGTTGCCTCACAGCTATAGGTTTTCTGGTTTGATTCTTGGTTGGGGTGGCTTCTGTGTGGAGTCTGCATCTCCTCCATGTGTTTGTGTGGATTTGCTCTGGTGCCCTGCCATTTTACAAAGACGTGTCTGCAGTTTTAATCCCTGCTCAAAATTGGTTTTGTTCTGTCCGCAGTAAAATTGACAGGCATTTGAATTTCAGACTTCAGGTTTCTGAATGTTTAATTCCTTGCAGATTTGATGGTGCAGTGGTAGTATTGTTGCCTCACAGCTATAGGTTTTCTGGTTTGATTCTTGGTTGGGGTGGCTTCTGTGTGGAGTCTGCATCTCCTGCCTGTGTTTGTGTGGATTTGCTCTGATGCCCTGCCATTTTACACAGACGTGTCTGCAGTATTAATCCCTCGTCTCTGCTGAAAATTGTTTTGTTCTGTCCAGTAGAATTGACCGGCATTTAAATTTCAAACTTCATGTTCTTCAGAATACATAGTAGCACAACCTTTTATTCTAGCAATTTTCTAAGTTTATAAGATGAATATTTTAAATTTGTCCCTATTTTTGGGACTGTATTCCCCCATTATTGGCTTCGTCCAGGTTTTTGTGCTAAGGTTGACAGCTATGGCAAGAACTGAATTCACTGAATATGGACTGTAGAATTATGCATATTTACTGATAAAGGTGCACTGTAGAATTGTGCATATTTACTGATAATGGTGGACTGTAGAATTGTGCATATTTACTAATAATGGTGGACTGTGGAATTGTGCATATTTACTAATAATGGTGGACTGTAGAATTGTGTATATTTACTAATAATGGTGGACTGTGGAAGTCTGAGTAGACTTTTTATGATAAATGTACTCAACTGGGCAGTTTTGCCATTATGGGTGCATATGTTTTGTTTCATTGCTTACTGGAAAAATGTTCAAAACAAATTTAAAACACCCTCTAACAAGTGTACTGTATTGTACAAGGAATATAATTTTAGTACAATGAGGAAGGTGTATCAAAGAGCACATGTATGTTTCATATGCAAGGGGCCTATGATTCAAAACAGCCCAAAATTAATCTTTATCTGCCACTGGCAAAATGTATTTTCTTTGAATGTGGGTTTCAATGCTGTTTCAATGAATGTGAGTTTCAAGGGCAGAGAAGTTTTAATGCTAAGTTTTCATTGTGAGACTGCATTGCTTTGTTTAACAGATTACTTAATGTTTGTGCTGTAAAATACAAAATAAAACTTTCAAATGAAGTCCAATCATTGAAGTAAAGCAGTATGCACATTAGTGTTTATGGTAAATGGAGTGAAATAGCCAAGTAATGGTTAATTGGAATGGCTGCAGAGGCTCCAGTTCAACCATTATTTTGTCAGGGGAAGGGCAGCAAACTCAGACAGGCCCAGCTGAACTATACCTCCCAACTGTCCAGATTTTCAAAGAATGAATAGATTTTTGCTTCTTATTTTTGGTTTGTTGTTCATAAAATTTGTAGTTTTAATTCCTAAATGATTTGCCAGAAGTCACTAAATAATAAGTTTCAGACTTCATAACCTTCATAAAAATGCATGTTAAAGTAAGAGCCGTTCTATCAACTGTCTCAATTTATACAAGAGCAATTTTTAGTACTGTTTATATGTGCCCCCAATATATTTGGCCTTGTTCAGATTTACTGCATTAACAGGTTGAGAGGTACATGCAAATAAATTGCTTTATAGAATTAGGCATAGCCAACCTCTCAACCAGTGGCGGCTGGTGACTTCAAATCACAGGGGGGCTGCAGGAGACGCTGAATGGGCGGGGTCAAAGGGAAGGGGTGTGGTCAACCATAAAGGGGAGGAGCTATGCACAAAACCACAAAAAAACTAACTTTAATTAAATACGCTGCCCTGGGTGGCAAACCATCATTATGAAAGTCCAATCAAGACAAAAATAAGTGTAGAAGAATAAAAATATTTCAATGCATTGGCTGCATGACAGCTTACTTAATATCTAGATGGAAACAAAAGGTTGTGAGGCATGAAAAAATAAATTACTTTTTAAATACATTACTGGAATGCCAGTCAAAATCAAGTATAAGAAAAACCAGAAGCACTCAACTCAAACTACTTCTCCTTGCACTGCAGTTCTAATTATAATATATTCAGCTTTATTAAAGTACCAAGCAACATGCTGAAAGTAGAAATCTATCTGGTGCCCCACTTGTAAAAATGTTTCTTATCCAAAAAGACCTGCTGCCTGACGTTTCATGGGGAAAACATGATAAAAGTAAAAATGAAAAGCAAACAAGAAACAAGCTCAAGATACATTGCTTAAAGGATTACTGTACAGGTTATGGACCACACATGATTGGCATTCTGTTTAGTTTACGGGTAAAGCCTGTAGAGATGACTGGAAGTCTCCAACAAGTGTAATGAGCTTTTAAAATAATGGAATCCTGTCCTTTAATACCCAAGGCTTATACATTATCTAGTCAAGTATTCTCTGCATGGCAACAACAGAAAGGCTTTCAATGTTGGCAATTCTTTAACAGTATGCTTATTAAAGCTTACTTGCATCTTACGATGTCAGACAAGCTTACCTTATGGTCATTAAAGCATTGCTACTTAAACACAGAGCAACAGGCACTTTGAGTAATAAGCATAAATCAACAGTACAAAAATATGACAGAAACCAGACCATTCTGCAAAATCAAGGACAGACGAAAAGCCACTGTAGTACTTATGCAGTGTGTCCTCCCCATCCAAGGTAGATACAACTACTCCTTGCCTTGCTTGGACACATCCAGAGTCACTACATGGGGAGTGGGGTGCAACAAGCATGTCACAATTTGAAATCTCTCTGGCTGACTGTGATGGCCCTGACACATTTGTCATACCTCTCAACTTCAAGAGCAAGAAATCTGGACAAAGCCATACACAGAAGTGGGACAAAGGCACAACAAGAAGGACAATTTTAAATATTGCTCTAATAAACTTAGAAAGATAATAGAATAGGTCTTGCATTAGTATGAATTTTCTGAAGGGTATAAAATCTGAAACTCAAATGTCTGTCATTTTCTAACTTCAGTCTTTAGTGATTTGTCACTAATTTGCCAAAAACACAATTTTATGAAAAATGGACCAAAAATCTGATGCAAAAATATAAAATAGACACACAATACAGCTTCTACCTGTCAAAGAAGGGACACTTTAATATTAGTACTGCTACCTTGAGCAGCTGACAAAATAAAAGAATCTACATGCATTTCAAGTAATCTATAACTTTGATTATTACAGTTATTTCTTAATTGTAAACCCTCCATGTTTTCTTCCAAAATTGCTATTTTGGAGGGATTATTAGGGGAAGAGCAACATTTTGAGCCAAAATTGGGGACAGTTGAGAGGTTGGCTATGCCTAATTCTATAAAGCAATTTATTTGCATGTACCTCTCAACCTGTTAATGCAGTAAATCTGAACAAGGCCAAATATATTGGGGGCACATATAAACAGTACTAAAAATTGCTCTTGTATAAATTGAGACAGTTGATAGAACGGCTCTTACTTTAACATGCATTTTTATGAAGGTTATGAAGTCTGAAACTTATTATTTAGTGACTTCTGGCAAATCATTTAGGAATTAAAACTACAAATTTTATGAACAACAAACCAAAAATAAGAAGCAAAAATCTATTCATTCTTTGAAAATCTGGACAGTTGGGAGGTATAGTTCAGCTGGGCCTGTCTGAGTTTGCTGCCCTTCCCCCCCCTGACAAAATAATGGTTGAATTGGAGCCTCTGCAGCCATTCCAATTAACCATTACTTGGCTATTTCACTCCATTTACCATAAACACTAATGTGCATACTGCTTTACTTCAATGATTGGACTTCATTTGAAAGTTTTATTTTGTATTTTACAGCACAAACATTAAGTAATCTGTTAAACAAAGCAATGCAGTCTCACAATGAAAACTTAGCATTAAAACTTCTCTGCCCTTGAAACTCACATTCATTGAAACAGCATTGAAACCCACATTCAAAGAAAATACATTTTGCCAGTGGCAGATAAAGATTAATTTTGGGCTGTTTTCGAATCATAGGCCCCTTGCATATGAAACATACATGTGCTCTTTGATACACCTTCCTCATTGTACTAAAAATTATATTCCTTGTACAATACAGTACACTTGTTAGAGGGTGTTTTAAATTTGTTTTGAACATTTTTCCAGTAAGCAATGAAACAAAACATATGCACCCATAATGGCAAAACTGCCCAGTTGAGAACATTTATCATAAAAAGTCTACTCAGACTTCCACAGTCCACCATTATTAGTAAATATACACAATTCTACAGTCCACCATTATTAGTAAATATGCACAATTCCACAGTCCACCATTATTAGTAAATATGCACAATTCTACAGTCCACCATTATCAGTAAATATGCACAATTCTACAGTGCACCTTTATCAGTAAATATGCATAATTCTACAGTCCATATTCAGTGAATTCAGTTCTTGCCATAGCTGTCAACCTTAGCACAAAAACCTGGACGAAGCCAATAATGGGGGAATACAGTCCCAAAAATAGGGACAAATTTAAAATATTCATCTTATAAACTTAGAAAATTGCTAGAAAAAAGGTTGTGCTACTATGTATTCTGAAGAACATGAAGTTTGAAATTCAAATGCCGGTCAATTCTACTGCGGACAGAACAAAAACAATTTTCAGCAGAGACGCAGGGATTAATACTGCAGACACGTCTGTGTAAAATGGCAGGGCATCAGAGCAAATCCACACAAACACAGGCAGGAGATGCAGACTCCACACAGAAGCCACCCCAACCAAGAATCAAACCAGAAAACCTATAGCTGTGAGGCAACAATACTACCACTGCACCATCAAATCTGCAAGGAATTAAACATTCAGAAACCTGAAGTCTGAAATTCAAATGCCTGTCAATTTTACTGCGGACAGAACAAAAACAATTTTCAGCAGGGATTAAAACTGCAGACACGTCTTTGTAAAATGGCAGGGCACCAGAGCAAATCCACACAAACACATGGAGGAGATGCAGACTCACACAGAAGCCACCCCAACCAAGAATCAAACCAGAAAACCTATAGCTGTGAGGCAACAATACTACCACTGCACCATCAAATCTGCAAGGAATTAAACATTCAGAAACCTGAAGGCTGAAATTCAAATGCCTGTCAATTTTACTGCGGACAGAACAAATACAGTTTTCAGCAGAGATGCAGGGATTAATACTGCAGACACGTCTTTGTAAAATGGCAGGGCACCAGAGCAAATCCACACAAATACAGGGAGGAGATGCAGACAGAAGCCACCCCAACCAAGAATCAAACCAGAAAACCTATAGTTGTGAGGTAACAATACTATCACTGCACCATCAAATATACAAGGAATTAAACATTCAGAAACCTGAAGTCTGAAATTCAAATGCCTGTCAATTTTACTGCGGACAGAACAAAAACAATTTTCAGCAGAGACGCAGGGATTAAAACTGCAGACACATCTTTGTAAAATGGCAGGGCACCAGAGCAAATCCACACAAACACAGGCAGGAGATGCAGACTCCAAACAGAAGCCACCCCAACCAAGAATCAAACCAGAAAACCTATAGCTGTGAGGCAACAATACTACCACCGCACCATCAATTATGCAAGGAATTAAACATTCAGAAACCTGAAGTCTGAAATTCAAATGCCTGCCAATTTTACTGCGGACAGAACAAAACCAATTTTCAGCAGGGATTACAACTGCAGACACGTCTTTGTAAAATGGCAGGGCACCAGAGCAAATCCACACAAACACATGGAGGAGATGCAGACTCCACACAGAAGCCACCCCAACCAAGAATCAAACCAGAAAACCTATAGCTGTGAGGCAACAATACGACCACTGCACCATCAAATACAAGGAATTAAACATTCAGAAACCCTTAAGTCTGAAATTCAAATGCCTATCAATTTTATTTAACATTTTTAATCAGGACAGTCTGACTTGGAACAAATAAACAAATTTTCAGCAGAGGCCCAGGAAGAAATAATGCAGACATGTCTTTGTAACATGGGAGGCACAAAAGCAAACCCACACAAACACAGGAGAAGATACAGACCCCACAAAGAAGGAACCCCAGCCAAGAATCAAACCCAAGAACCTGCAGCTGTGAGGCAACAATGCTACTACTACACCATCAAATATCAAGCATTGCAACATTTACAAACCACAGATATTATGAGGAACAGATCAGATCGAATATGAGGTAAAAATCTGAAATTTTTTTACAAATGGTGGTGGGTAGGGAACTCAAGTCTTTAACACCTGCATACAGGGTACAGGGTTCAAGCCTGAGGCATTCCCTACCACACCACCATAAGCACCTGGGGCATTTCACACACACACACACACACACACACACACACACACACACACACACACACACACACACACACACACACACACACACACCTCCCCAGTAAAGCACAAGCACCATACACAAACTCCAGTAAAGCACAAGCACCATACACAAACTCCAGTAAAGCACAAGCACCATACACAAACTCCAGTAAAGCACAAGCACCATACACAAACTCCAGTAAAGCACAAGCACCATACACAAACTCAAGAAAAATAAACATTGTAAATTAAAAGGCACCTTACCTGAATGAATACATCCAGAGTTAACGTCACATACATCCTTCCCGCAATACTGAAGACCCGCGAGATCCACATGCTCCTTCCCGACGCCGACGAGATCCCTGAGGCTCTGTCCCGAGTCCCTGCTGCTCCTCTTGCAGTCCGGACGCGTCCCATAATCTGGGGTCTGTGCACTGTAAAAGTGCACAGACGCTTGTGTCCCCTATGGGACGGCTGCCTTGAGCATGCGCATAGACCGATAAGCCGGGACTCGGTCTATGCGCATGCGCGAAGTCCGCGAATTTTAAAAAAATGTTTTTTTTTATTTTTCATTTTGTTTTCTTTCTTTTTCTTTCTTTTTTTATGTTTGAGGGGGCTGCAGTCCGGCAGCCCTATGCCACGAGCCGCCCCTGCTCTCAACTGTCCCCAATTTTTGGCTCAAAATGTTGCTCTTCCCCCTAATAATCCCTCCGCAAAATAGCAATTTTGGAAGAAATCATGGAGGGTTTACAATTAAGAAATAACTGTAATAATCAAAGTTATAGATTACTTGAAATGCATGTAGATTCTTTTATTTTGTCAGCTGCTCAAGGTAGCAGTACTAATATTAAAGTGTCCCTTCTTTGACAGGTAGAAGCTGTATTGTGTGTCTATTTTATATTTTTGCATCACATTTTTGGTCCATTTTTCATAAAATTGTGTTTTTGGCAAATTAGTGACAAATCACTAAAGACTGAAGTTAGAAAATGACAGACATTTGAGTTTCAGATTTTATACCCTTCAGAAAATTCATACTAATGCAAGACCTATTCTATTATCTTTCTAAGTTTATTAGAGCAATATTTAAAAATTGTCCTTCTTGTTGTGCCTTTGTCCCACTTCTGTGTATGGCTTTGTCCAGATTTCTTGCTCTTGAAGTTGAGAGGTATGACAAATGTGTCAGGGCCATCACAGTCAGCCAGAGAGATTTCAAATTGTGACATGCTTGTTGCACCCCACTCCCCATGTAGTGACTCTGGATGTGTCCAAGCAAGGCAAGGAGTAGTTGTATCTACCTTGGATGGGGAGGACACACTGCATAAGTACTACAGTGGCTTTTCGTCTGTCCTTGATTTTGCAGAATGGTCTGGTTTCTGTCATATTTTGTACTGTTGATTTATGCTTATTACTCAAAGTGCCTGTTGCTCTGTGTTTAAGTAGCAATGCTTTAATGACCAT
The DNA here is from genome assembly GCF_019279795.1 of Protopterus annectens. NCBI lineage: Eukaryota > Metazoa > Chordata > Ceratodontiformes > Protopteridae > Protopterus > Protopterus annectens. The sequence goes on from NC_056735.1 coordinate 1,895,077,718, forward strand.
AAGGTAAGCTTGTCTGACATCGTAAGATGCAAGTAAGCTTTAATAAGCATACTGTTAAAGAATTGCCAACATTGAAAGCCTTTCTGTTGTTGCCATGCAGAGAATACTTGACTAGATAATGTATAAGCCTTGGGTATTAAAGGACAGGATTCCATTATTTTAAAAAGCTCATTACACTTGTTGGAGACTTCCAGTCATCTCTACAGGCTTTACCCGTAAACTAAACAGAATGCCAATCATGTGTGGTCCATAACCTGTACAGTAATCCTTTAAGCAATGTATCTTGAGCTTGTTTCTTGTTTGCTTTTCATTTTTACTTTTATCATGTTTTCCCCATGAAACGTCAGGCAGCAGGTCTTTTTGGATAAGAAACATTTTTACAAGTGGGGCATCACATAGATTTCTACTTTCAGCATGTTGCTTGGTACTTTAATAAAGCTGAATATATTATAATTAGAACTGCAGTGCAAGGAGAAGTAGTTTGAGTTGAGTGCTTCTGGTTTTTCTTATACTTGATTTTGACTGGCATTCCAGTAATGTATTTAAAAAGTAATTTATTTTTTCATGCCTCACAACCTTTTGTTTCCATCTAGATATTAAGTAAGCTGTCATGCAGCCAATGCATTGAAATATTTTTATTCTTCTACACTTATTTTTGTCTTGATTGGACTTTCATAATGATGGTTTGCCACCCAGGGCAGCGTATTTAATTAAAGTTAGTTTTTTTGTGGTTTTGTGCATAGCTCCTCCCCTTTATGGTTGACCACACCCCTTCCCTTTGACCCCGCCCATTCAGCGTCTCCTGCAGCCCCCCTGTGATTTGAAGTCACCAGCCGCCACTGTCTAAAGGATCAGCTACAATGAAAATTTAAATATGTTTAATAATAAATAATAAAAGAACATGAAAATACTAAACATCTGTTTACAGTAAACACCAGAGTTTGTCACAGGCAGTATTAAAAATAACTCAGGTAGACAGGTTCACACAGTTGCAGAAAAACAATACTTAACTAATCCCATCATATTTTCCTGAATGATCTAAAGAATTATTCTTCCCTGGTTACTTACTAAAGCAATGCAAGATGAAGAAGGTGAGAAATCCTTCATCACATTACCAAAACAGAATGCCCTGAGACTTCCTTGTCACCCAGTATTAAAATATTTTAGTGATGGATTACAGAATGACATCACATATGTCTGATCATATGAATTCTGGTTCCCATGTAACCCCCAGTTGCTAGAAACTGCCAGAAGTTAGCACCTGTGTGTCAGTAATGCACACACACACACACACACACACACACACACACACACACACACACACACACACACACACACACACACACACACACACACACACACACACACACACACACTTGCTAAGATCTGCTGCAGCTCCTAGAAGTCATAAAACAAGTTCAAACCTCCACCCTTGCAGAGTAGCAATTAGTTCCATTCCAAAGACAATGCAGGAAGCTTCTTACTACAGACTGTCTCTGGCTGCATTGAGAACTGTAAGCTAACATCTTCATGGCCTAGGCCCAGTAATTTAATTTCAGAACATTTTCAAAGTTTGAGATTAACTTCTTCTCTTCCTGTAGCCTCGGTTAAAACATATACATTTAAACAATTACAGTAATGCATGTATATTTCTTTTTCTGTCCAGCAGGGCACACTTGTTGGTACCTTTGTAACACAAGCAGGTTTACAAATAGATTTTCAACACAAGCATCTGTACAAATCAATTTGATATACAAATGACATATAATGCTTTACTAAATTCCAGGTAGCTGTGCTGACATATGTTATACTTCCACTGCCCTACTTCTGGCATAGGTGGCAATACCTCACAGAGTCGCATCTCTCCCCCTTTGAAGACTTAAGCTAGTTTTTCAAGTGACCCCTGAGAAACATTGCTTGGGAGGAATGAACCTATCTGAGAATACATTAATCCATACCCTGCCATCTGGTTTGGGATTGCTTACCCCCCTACAGTGCTGCACAATCAAAACATTAAAAAGAACACTGGTGGACAGGTTCACAAAGTTACAGAAAATGAATACTTAACTAATCACACTATATTTTCCTGACTGATGGAAAGAATTATTATTCTCTGTTTACTTACAAGGCAAGATGAAGTAGATGAGATGTCCTCCTTTGTCAGGTTACCAAAAACAGAGTGCCCTGAGACTTCAGCCTCACCTAGTATTAAAATGTCATTTTTAGTGATGGATTACAGAATAACATCACATACATCTGGTCATCTGACTTATTTTCCCCATGCAACCCCCCATTGCTAGAAACTGCCAGGATTTAACACCTATATATCAGTAATACACACACACACAGCCTTGATGATATCTGCTGCAGTTCCTGGAAGTCATAAAACAATTTCAAACCTCTATCCTTCCAGAGTAGCAATTAGTTTCCTCCAATGACCATGCAGGAAGCTTCCTAGTACAGACTTTGTTTTTGTCTCTGGCTGCATTGAGAACTGCAAGATAACATATTTTTGTCCTAGGCCCAGTAATTTAATTTCAGAACATTTTCAGAGTTTGAGATTAATCTATTCTCTTCCTCTATCCTCTGTTAAATCATTTAAAAAGTTACAGTAATGTATGTATATTTCTTTTTCTGTCTAGCAGGGTGCACAGTTGGTACATTTTTAACACAAGCAGCTTTACAAATACATTCTCAACACAAGCATCTGTACAAACCAGTTTAATATACAAATGACATATAGTTTACTAAATTTCAGCTAGCTGTGCTGGCATCTGTTACACATCCCCTGCCCTACTTCTCCTGGCATAGCTGGCAGTACCACACATCGTCACAGTGCCCACCAGTGTGTGCTTTGCACAGGATTTAGTAGTTATGTTGATAAGAAAGTATATGTATGAATTGAAGAGTAAATTTGTTGGATGGTTGCTTATTTAGAAGTAATCCTCAAGCATGTATGACCATGAAATTACTGATGCAGCTTCTTTGCATTTTTTAAATGTCTGTAATCTTGGAATAATGCAAGTGTAGACATGCATAGCTTTAACATTTTTGGATGTTTAGGAAAAGCATATGTGAATATAAAATTGTAGTATTAATATGCTTCCCATTTCTTTCATTGGTTGAGTTTGCTTAATGTGTTTGAAATTCATGGTTAAGACCTTAGCTTGAAAGCACCTGACAAGGAGAATGACATTTTTTTGCCATGATTTACAAATATCACTCCCTTCCCACCATTTAACACTATGGGTATCCCACTGTTTGACATCCACTTCCACCAGAAAAGATGTATATCCACATAACTTTGAGAGGGAAACAGATTTCTGACATTCAAAAGCTCATAATGGAGGTTAACATTGTGGATAGGTTTGCTTCTCTGGAGCTTTTGTGATGCATAGCTATAGCACTTAATGGCATGCCTCTCAACTCTCCACATTTTTGGCTCGTATTTTTGGTCTGTTTCTGATAAAATTGGTGGTTTTCTGTCCAGTCACTGAGAATTGAAGTAAATGAATAGTTCTATATGATGACATACATTTGAGTTTCAGATTTCAAATCTTTCAGAAAATGCAGAGTAATTCAGAACTTGCTATTCTAGAAACTTTCTAAGTTTATAGAGCAGTATTTAAAATATGTCCCTGTTTTTGAGCCTTTGTCCCCATTTCTGTTTCCAGATTTCTTGGACTGAGAGGTTGAAAGTTGTACTGAACGGAAGCATGAAGTATTAGCTCTTTTTAGGTAAAGGGAATTATTTGTTAACTTCAGAGTAGATGTTTCAAAATGCACTGTGGGAAGGTGTGTTCACATTCTTTGACATTTGAACAGTGATGGGACTGCATTTTTATATTAATTGAATGCCTTACAGAAGTGTGTGTTGCTGGATAATATATTAGGACTAAATTTTATCACCACTGATGTACTTGAATTCTACAGCTGGGGCCTTTACGGCTGATAACATCTTAATGATTAACGATGCAACTCTGAGATACTCGGGCAGCAGCATTAAAAAGAAAAGGGTATTCAATTATATTTTTAGCGCAGTGAAGACATCTAGTTCTGCTGTTTTCTTGTAATACTGATTTACTTATTTATTTTTTCATGACAACCACATTTTCCCTTTTTCTTTTAGCCATTTAAAGCAGAATTTTACCAACCATAAGTACTCATCTTGTTTCTTTTGTGATGGTTTATAATTCTAGTGGTACATTACTGTTCCAGTTTCTGATTAGCCTTCTGTTCCTTTTCGAGTATATGGTTGCCAGGATTTATCTGACTGTGGTAAGAGAGCAAATGAGAGAGATTGTTTGCAGTGTCTGTGGTTTATACAGTGAACAGAACTGAATCTATTGGAATATCCTTTGCTGTGGGAAGAAAGCTGAAAGTACACCCATTTTGTCTGTGGTAATATAGTTATTTTAAGTACATGGCTTTGCAGTCCATGCTAAATGTGCATATTAATGCTTTATACAGGTATAGATATTTACGTATGTATATGTACACACTCAACACATGCATATACATATATGTATAATAATTTGTTTGTCATTTTCCAGTCTGTTATCTTGTGACACCGCTTCAGTGTTGCAATATTCCTCCCCAGTTTTGGCTTGCCAAATCTGAGTTATAATAACCACTATACACTGGTAGCCTTTAGTTCCACTTGCCTTCTAGTACCAGTTCAGTGCTAACATTTATATACCTGATCCCATGCTTTTGTATTGCTGGACTCTTGCTGCTTCATTGAGAATACATAAGCCAAGCCATTATCTACTGCAATGATATTGGCAGGTTATGACCCAACCACTACATTCCCTAACCATTGCCCAGGAAAGCCCTTACTTCCCTGATCCCTCCATTTCCACTTCTAATAAGCCACCCATGGCTTTGTATCTCATGCTGAGCCTGCCACTGAATACAGGAGTACTCAAACTCTTGCTTGTTGGTCGGTCTTGCTCCTTGTCGTACATATCCATGCCTCTTTTGCATTGACATTTACACTTGTGTCTGTTAGTATCCTTATTAAACCCTTAGCTTTATGGCATGGAAGTGATCAAAGCAGACCCATTTCACTTGCCTAAATAAATGAAGTAAAGCACCACCCCGGGAACCTGAAATGTGTGGTTGCTAATATACTGTAGTAAATTGTAGACACATATTTTATATGTATAAGGGTTTGACAACTTATTGAACTGCATTATACTAAGTCATAATCCCAAAATGTTGAAACTTTACAGTAGTAACCTCCAAATACATATTAATAGCATAAATGCAGTAGCATAGCTAGGGTGGGGTGAGAGAGGCAACTGCCATGGGTCCAAGGTATTGGGGGGGGGGGGTGCAGTCAGCCTTTTGGATCTTTCTTTAAAGACAGTATTGCATTTGTGGTCAAACTTGAGCACTGTAGCTCTCTGTGTATGGTCTAAATTGTAGAAAACTGCTTACTGTATTTCAGCAAGGAGTTTGCTACAATTTAAAAGTATATAAAAAAATGTATTTTTAACTAAAACTTGAGCGCCATGGTGCTGTGTGCTGACAAGGTGTAAACTATAGCAGCTATTTGCTACATTTATAGCAAGCAGGTTGCTACAATTTAAAAGGAATTTTTTTTACTGAAATATGAGCGCCATAGTACTCCATGCATGCAGGGTATAAACTGCAGTTTAAAAGAAGAAATCATTTTATTTTTAATAAAAATGCAGAGGGGTCGGAGAGCAGGGCACTGAAATGAGATCTGAATGTTGGGGGAGGGGGTTGCCAGGAGAAGGAACAACCTTTTTTTTTTCTCCCTCTGTAATTGAAAAGCTGGAGAGGGTGTGTGTATCTAATTTTAATAAGCCAATGACTAAAATGTAGCAAACAGTTAATTACAGTAAAGTTGTAGAGGTGGGGGTGGGGGGTGCTGATTTGTGATATTGGTACAGTGTGCTGGTTGAGCCAGCTATGCTTCTGCAGAAGTATACTACATATGCACACTGCACCGGAACATTGCCAGTCAAAAAACATAATCATTCATCTGTTAGTGAAACTTTGAATTAAGCACTAACATTGGTATTGCAGGAAGATCAAGTCCAACTCTCTACACTTGGAGAACTAGGTGTTTTTGATTTTAAACTTTTGACACTTCAGTGTTATACATTTATTATGATGCATACCTCTTAACCTCTTAGCCCAAGAAATCTGGACAAAGCCAAAAATACCTGGGGGGGAGGTGCAATTTTTAATTATTATTCTTATAAACTTAGGAAGTTGCTAGAGTAAAAGGCTTTGTATGGTCATGAATTTATGAAGGATGTGAAGTCTGAAACTCAAATGTCTATCATTATTTAGTGAATTCAGTCCTCACTGATTTGTTAAAATAAGTTTTTAAAAGGAACAGGCCAAAATAGGTGGCAGAAATCTGGACATCTGAAAGGTATGGTATAATAAATTGTACTATATTGCTTTTCAGGAAGTTGACAATGGACCCTGTGTATGTGTAGGTTTTCTACAATAGTTCATGCTGTAGTGCATAAGAAATCCGTCTCTCTCTCTCGCCTCTAAATCAGTAACAGAAAGAATGGCATCATTGTTGAGATTCTGCTTTCTTCCTGGATTACTGTCAATAACTGAAAATTCTTGTAACCATATTTAGATCTGTGGCAGTCAACCAGATGTATTAGTGTATATTTCTAGCTGTATGTAGAGCTATCTGTACCTGTTCTATGTTTTCTGTAAAAGTCCTTGACAAAAATTATGTTCCGTATGAATGTAGCATTCTGTGTCCCTAGTTAACTTAACTTTTTTTTTTTTCGTTTTGAAAGCAAGCACCATTATTGCAGTTATTAAAGCAGGCTAATTTACATTATTTGCATATCAGTAGTCAGTGCACCACTTTACATTTTTATTGTCTCAATGACAACAGCATTAATTGTATCCCTAAAGTTCCATTACTTTCACTGTAATGTAAATCTCCACTTTCAAAGCCTATGTCTAGCCGTTTTGTTTGTTGTGGAAATGAATCGCATAGTAGTCATATTCTTTTTTCCTTGGAGTGAAAGCTTGATGTATCCTTTGATCAACCAACTCTCATAGCAGCCCTACCCTAATTTCAGTGTTTGTAATTTTCTCTACATTCCCCACACACTCATTGCCAACTTAAAACCTTTTTTTCATTAAACTTTCTGTAATCTCGTGTCTCATTTCTTCTGTTCTGCACCTCTAATAATGTGCTTCCCAACCTCTTCCTCTGGGAGCTACCATAAACAAACGGGCATCCATGCTCATTATATTGCCCATTATAAAGTTGTGATAAAGCTCATTATTACTTCCCTTGGTCACGTCTACTGTTAAGGTGGAACTTTCTTCCACCTGCTACCTTCCTTATCCAGTGCCATATCATTTAAATACATGTCTATACTAATTTATTGTTTCTGCCTGAATTAATTTAGGACTCCTCTCTGAGAGCAACATCATAAGTAATACCACATCTTGTTCATTCATGCCATAATTTCTTGTGTACTCAAGATGTCATCTGTTTTACATGGTCTTCCATTCCGAATTATACCCCTGCTTTGACCAAAATGCACATTGACAACCCATCAGAATAACCTACATAAGATAAGGAGACTGTATATTTGTGTAATCCAACATATTTCTTATACAGCCCTCATTATTTTTCTTTTACTTCAAAAAAGTGGAATTGGCACAACTGGTATATTCATTTAATGGCATAAGGCATAAGTCTTTTGGTTTTTTTTGTGTAATCAAACTCTGTGCATGCAAACTTCATACGTTGTACATGTTTTGACTAGTTTATGCAGTGCCTTTGCTTTGATCAGTAACATCAGCTTGGTCACCCATTAGTATAATTAAAGGGTGGATGAGGAAAACCAAACCATTTATTTAATTTTATGTATTTCTTAAGTGCACCCAGTTTCACTAACTTTACAGCAGGTAAAACACAGCTGAAGCAATGATGCTTCTTTCACCATACATCTTAGTTACTTACTCCATGTAATCGGTCTCCACACACTTTGATATGACTACCAGATAATACACAAATTCAAGGACTCATTGGAGGCACTGCTTTGTATAAAACACAGGTTTATTCAGTGATTCAAATGGGTAAATAAAGTAATATCCCACTTGACTTGCTCTGTAATTAAGGTAATATCTCCAGGTATACTCCACAAATTATTCCCATCTAGGCTGTAATCTTCACACTTCCAATGACTGTTAGATTAACTCTCCCCTGCTGAACTTCCTCATTAGGAAAGAGCTTACTGTCTAGCTATTGCACGTTACCTTTTTTACAGCATTAATTGGTTGTTAGTGTCTTATTAATTAGTTAATAGAGTTTTCCCAACTGCAGCTCTGAGAGAATGTTCCCATACACAATTACTTCCTGCGCTTTAAAGGCACATGACACAATTTGTCAAACTAACATTACTGTTGTGTGTGGGTGTGCACGCGCATTTGGTTGATTGTGCAGATAGCTGACAAGTGTGAGATCGACAGTCTGCAAGTAGGAGGTTTTCCCTTTCCCCAGGGATTTTGCAGTCTTGGAGTTAGTATATGTAATTAGCAGGGGATGCAGGTGGGATTGTTCTGCAAAGAACATTTTAAAGTTGTATGTGCAGTGGTTTTTCCTTGGTGTATGAGTAGTAGGTTAAAATTTTAGTTTTCAACATACATTGGTTTACCTTCAGGACGTCGCCATATCTGAGAGTTAATCAACTGAAGGTAAAACATACATATATTATTCAAATTATATATGTACATGTCTGTGCATATATAGCTGGATCAATGTAGATGTTTATTTGTGTGACTGCACACACATTAATGATCCAAATAAGGTAGATATTCATTCAAATTAATATACTGCGGTGGTGGTGCTGCGGTAGCGTTGTCGCCTCACAGACATTGCCCGTTAGATTCTCAGAGCGTCTTCTGTGTCGACATGCGTGAATGGGTGTTCCTTCGTTGAAGGTTGTGCATTAGCCCCGGCAAGCCAGCATGTAAAAATCTACTGCCAATCATTAGCGGACCGGAGTTCCGCTGTGGCGACCCCTAACCGGGAAAAGCCGAAAGAAACAATTAATTCAAATTAATGTATGTTTTATTTGTTTATGCATTTAACTGGGATAACAGAAGTTCAACACTAAAAAGAACATCGATTTTACAAGTACTATATGGAAAATGGCTACAATAGCAATAATAAAACAGTAACCACAAGAAGTTGACAATGATGACAAAAGCATTAAATGACAGTGATGAGCATAAAAAAACAAAAGGAGGAAAATATGAAGATAGAAGGAAAAGTGAAGGAATACAGTAGGAAAACATGGGGAAATATACAGTAAGAAAATGAAGGGAGGGAAAAGAAAAGCAAAATGGGCAGAGAAGAAAGCAAGTGCAAGATGGCAAATAAGGGAGCAAAGGAGAAAAGAAAAGCAGAATAAGGAGGGAAGAATATGTAAAGGAAGGAAGAAAGAGCAAGTAAATTTACCATAGTGAATTGAAAGTCTTAAGAGTTGTAGCAAAACAGAGTAAAAAAATGAGAAGTTGTAGGAGAAAAGTTTGTTTTGGAAAACCATTGATGTTTTGCTTCTTTAAAGCCATTTTGTTTGTTTTTCTTAAATTCATAAAGAGAATTAGCATCTCTTACAGAAGTTGGTACACATTGCCAAATATTAGACCCTTACATGGAAAAGCTATGACTGCATTTTCTTAATAAGAGAGTTGCATGCAGTGAAGAAAACTGATGACTGAGAGTTAAAATTATATGTACTTTCTGTTACTGTGAAATGACTAGGTAGATATGTGAGAGTTTTCATTTCATTGTTTCAACAAACGAATGGTACTAAAAAAGTTGGGCTCTTTGCTGGGTAGGTAGTCAGCTTGCAGAAACAGAGGAGTGATGATCTTTTTTGTTTTTTTTTAGCTGCAAGGAGAATTAAACAAATTTTATTATCTACAGTTTGAAGGAAAGACCATTTTTCTTAGAGACATAAGCTGTAAGTTGGGAGGGTGTATTCTAATTAAGCCATTACTGTTCTATTACTTTTGGCTTTTTTAAATATGTCACAACGCACAACCAACAACTGAATAAATATCACGAGAGACAGATAATCTCTCAACTAAGCTTTGTGGTACAAGTGAAGCTCGACTCGAACAAGTAAGATATGAATTTTAATCACACTCCAAGCTCATAAAAAACGGTCAAGCGCTTTCATCTGTATATCTGAAGAAGTCTGTAATATACAGATGAAAGCGCTTGACCGTTTTTTATGAGCTTGGAGTGTGATTAAAATTCATATCTTTCTTGTTCGAGTCGAGCTTCACTTGTACCGCAAAGCTTAGTTGAGAGATTATCTGTCTCTCGTGATATTTATTCAGTTTTTTTAAATATGTGAAATCTTCCAAGTTCAGAGTTAAGTTTGTAGAATTTTAGCTTGTGTGGTGAATATGAAGGTGAAAGTTGAAATGATTATGTAGCAAAAGACTTGAATATTTGAAATAAGTAGTAATCTCAAGAGGATTGTTATGATCAAGGATTATGAAATCAGAAACACAAATTTTAAATTTGAGGGGAACCAAGAAGCATTAGCTTCTGTATTTTCTTAAAATCCAGTTTGCTAAGGTTAGAAGATTGTTGTAGATTAGTTTTAATTTTCATCAGTGTAGCATTTGACCTATGTATTATGACAGAAGGAAAGATGCTTGCTCGCGCGTGTGTATGTGGGTGTACTTTAGAAGACTAACAAACCAAAGGACTGATTCCCAAAAGACTGAAAATTCAAAATACTGAACACATTTTTATGCAGGGGGGCAAGCCCCCCTGAACCCCTCAAGTGTGGGGGGTCTGCACCCCACATCTCCTGCTTAACTATATATATATATGTATATATATATATATATATATATATATATATATATATATATATATATATATATATATGCCAACTCCATGATCGTGCAGCAGTGGAGAAGGGGCAAATTCCATCATTCAGTATTTTGAATTTTCAGTTTTTTGGGATTTAGACTTTTGGTTTTTCAGTCTTCTGAATTAAACCTGTGTGTATACGGATTCACTTTAGAATATTGAAATACCATAATCTCGAAATGCAAAATATCGAGACCAGAATTCTGAAAGTGCATTACGTTGAAAGTTCACAATGTCGAATGTTACAATGTTGAATTGTCTGTGTAAACACTGTTATGATGTGCAAATGGGTTGCTGTGGCTTTAAGATGTGTTATGTTGTAGTATTGTAAATACAAAGGGAACATGACTGAGAGTTACCTGTGAAACTCTGGGAAGTATCAGAGAGATGTATAGTAATGTGTAGTGTTTTAGCAGTGAAGTAGTGTTTCTAAGATAAGGTTGAGGATAGTTATTTACAATTTAAATAGGTAGTCATGAAGTGCGAAGTGGTATGTTTGCTGTTTTGTTCTTTGTAGTGCAATCTCATAGTTGATGTATTTTAATAGCAGGGGGTGTGGGGGATGCAGGGGCTTGTCCCCCTGCTTATTTTTGGAGAAGTTTGATATAGTTTATTTGTTTTTGTATTTTGTTGTGGTGGAGTTTGCTATGTTTTTTCAATGTTCTGGGAATCAAGGTTTTCAGGTTTCAGTGTATTGATGTTTCGGGATTTTGGTTTTGATATTTTGCATTTCGAGATTATGATATTTCAATATTTTAAAGTGAATCCGTGTGTGTGTATACACACACACACATATATATATATATATATATATATATATATATATATGTGTGTGTGTGTATATATACAGACACAGGCGCACATATACATATGTATACAGAGAGAGAGGGAGAACAGATCTTGTGGAACAGCTTTAAACAAGGGATCTGTAAGTAAGACATGGAAGAGGAGGACTGATTGTATTTTCACAAAAAAATTAAGGTGGAAAGAAACTTGAAAAATTTTGCTGCTTTATATCATGACTTGGCAGGGCATTGGAAGAAGTAGGTGGTCAACCGGGTCTACTTCATTTGATCGACAGACCATTTGATCGAAATTCATTTGGTCGAAGGTTCATGAGATCGAAAACCAGTATTCAAGGCATAAAACTGGGATTTGTCCCCCTCCCCAATGTAGTGCGACCCTGGAGTTGATATATATAGTTAGGGGTGTGTGGGGGTGAAGCCCCCCACCTATTTTCGTTTAAAAGAAAATAAAAGACATTTTAAATGAAAATAGGTGGGGGGCTTCACCCCCCACACCCCCATTGTGGGGGCTGTGCCCCCCCCCACACCCCCTAACTATATATAACAACTCCAGGGTTGCACTACATTGGGGAGGGGGACAAATCCCAGTTTTGTGCCTTGAATACTGGTTTTCGATAATATGAACTTTAGACCAAATGAGTTTAAATCAAATGGTCTGTCGATGTAGACCCCATCAACCATATCTGATGCTTTAGTTAAATCAATAAATATGGCTTCTGTAAGTTGCACTTTAACAATTTTTAATAGTAGTCCAGTAACAGTGATGGCACTGCTTTTACCCCAGAAACCAAATTAGTTACATAATAGTAAAGATTGTTCAGAGATATATTTGAAGAGTTAATTACAGCTAAACTTTTCAATCTTCTGTAGAGTAGGAAGAATTAAAATTGACCTAAAATCTGCAGAGGAGGTAGTAGCTTTTGTTTTTGGAATATGTTTGATAATGGCTTGGAATAGCATTTATAACTGCCACAAAATATAAGATTATATGCATGCTTGAGAGAGAGAGTAGAATATGCTCAGAACAAACTTTAACAAGCTATGATTGCAAATTCTTTGATCCAGAAAGATTATCATCTGAAATCTTAATATTTTCTGTATCAGAAGTAGTAACAACTGAAAACAGCAGGTGAGTTTGAGGTGGATATATTAATTAAGAGATAATTCAGTCAGAAAACCATTTGGATAGAGGTACATAGTGATATGTTTGAGTTATTAGAGGGCAAGTTATGATTTTTCCTTCCTATAATTTGGATCACTTGACCAATGTTTTGATTATTGAGAAGCCTACAGTGTAAATGTAAAATATTGCTTTTTAAATTCCGATATATATATTTTTTCAAAGTTAAATAGTTATGATGAAGTTCTGTTTAGTGTTTAGCTTAAGCTGTATTAGTTTGTTTCTAGTCTTTACTGACTTCACCCTACTGTTTTAATGGGGCTTTTATCTCTGTATTAAGCCATCTGTTGTGGTAAAGTTTAATGAGTCAGCAAGTAAGGGTATCATTTATTTTGTTTAGGAAACAAGAGTGGAGGTGAAAGCTAGCAGCTGGATCTAGAGCTGGACAGAATGCGTGACTGTCAGTATTGCAAAGTATGGTTTAAAGTTCGGAGAAATTATGGTTAATTTGTAATGTGAAAGACATCAGGTTATCTGTTTCTTAATAGCTGGATTTATATTCAAGAAGAAAACAGAGCAATGCTCATTTAGTGAGGGAGGATTAATACAAAGATTTTGTTAGGAATGTTAGTGATAACTAGTTCCAGAAGAGAATGATCATCTAATTTTATAATTGGGTCTGGTACAGTCAGAAATACCAAGATCAGCTAACCAGATAAAAAAATATTGACTTTTGCAATTAAATACATTTAAGTTGGTCACCCATAATGGTTGTATATTTACCAGGGAAAGAGATTTAATTACTGAAGTAATAATTTGATTACATTTTGTAAGAGTGGAGGTAGATGCACTTCATTCTACCGAGTCCTTAGTTTTTAGCTAGTAGATTCAGGTATGTGTGGTAAAGTATAATTTAGATTTAAGTAAGAACATAGTTCCTCTACAAGATCTATGTCCTGGTCTGTTGACAGGAATTGAAGTGAATGGGGGGGGGGGGGGGTATTGTTCTTAATCCAAAATTCAGTAGTACTGTAATCTCAGGGGAATGGTACTGAAAAAATGTCTAATTGCTCGTTTATTTTTAATACAACCTGAATTGGTCAGATAACATTTCAGAGGTATAATGCCAAGTAAAGGTAGAGGAAAAGAAGTTTGTGGGGTGGAGTAATTACAATGTTTCCTTGTAAAAGTCGTAAAAATATTGTAGTGGTTCTACATAATAATTTTAGAAAGGGAACATTTTGAATTTGCTTAGGCTTATTTTTATGCAAAATAACTTTGAAGTAAGATGAAGCAAGTTTAAGATATTCAAAAGGGAGAAAGAGGAAATATGTAGAGGGAAGCATGCATGCCAGGTTTGTATGAGGGAACGAATTTTGATTTTATGGATACGCCCACTTAATTATATGGTTAAGAAAATGAGTACAGAGTAAAATCAAAGGTAATGTAATAACTTGATGCATGGAATTTAAATGGTACACAAGCTATGGAAAAATAAGAGCGAGGAAGGTCATAATTTTGGGCAGCAAATCATGAAAAAAAATAGAGAAGTGAAAGAAGTGATACAGATTGACATAAAAAGTAAAGGCTTAACTGAAAGGTAGACGTATGAAGATGAAAACTTGTTTAGTTGGAGAGTAATGTATACATAAATTTGACTATGTTTGAAAGGTGATAAACGAATGTAGAAAGTAAAATTGGAGATGAGCAGTTTGGTTCAGATCCAGATGCAGCACAATTGACCTGACGTTTGCAATGAGACACATACTTGAAGAAGCTAGAGGTGAGGAAAGAGTCCTACTAATCATTCCCTGACTTGGAGAAAGCTTATGACAAGACCCCAAGAATGTTGATTTGCACAGTTCTGTGGTGGTTCTAAGTCCCAGAAACATTGCTAGAATTAATGCAGGCTATGTACAATTACTCAAGTACAGTGTTCAGTCTCACAGAGGGGATCCCAGTGGGGAGGGGGTGTGCATCAGGGTTCATGTTTAAGCCCACTGCTGTCTACTGGTGATGAACTTGACTATATTAGCAAACATGTCTGAAGGGACAGATCAGCAAAGTTGATGTGTGCAGACGATGTGACATTACAGGTAGACTCTGAGCAAGAACTTCAGCAAAGGATAGGGGAATGGAATACTAAACTGAAGACACATGGGGTGAAGCTAAGTTCAGATAAAACAGTTGTAATGGCAACAAATGAAGGAAATAAGATTACGATGAAGCGGTGGTCAAGAAAGAAAGTCTGAACGAAGGGGTCAAAGCTTGAATCAGAAGGGCTGCAGCCAAAATGCTAAAGAAGCTGAAAAGTAAGGTGTACAAAGCAGTAGTGCGATCAGTATTCCAGTTTGTTTGCGTCTTTCGGCTTTTCCCGGTTAGGGGTTGCCACAGCGGAACTCCGGTCCGCTAATGATTGTCAGTAGAGTTTTACGTGCTGGCTTGCCGGGCCTAACGCACAACCTTCAACGAAGGAACGCCCATTCACGCATGTCGCCACACAGAAGACGCTCTGAGAATCGAACGGGCAATGTTTAACTGTGAGGCGACAACGCTACCGCAGCACCACCACTGCAGCATGATCAGTATTCCAGTATGGTACAGAAAACTGGGCAGCAGATCAATTGTGAAAGCTAGAGGTGATAAAGAGGAAGTGCCTGAGATGGATGGTAGGATGCACACTGTGGGATAGATGAACAAATGAGGATGTAAGTGCAGAAGCCAGAATAACTGCAATTGCAGAAAAGATCAAAGAGAATGTATTACGGTGGTTCAAGCAGAAAAGCAGAACACAGTCCAGTGAGAAAGATTTGAAACAGACATGAAAAATGCAAGAGGAAATGAGGGCATCCAACAAAGCGGTGGATGGATAGTGTGAGAGAAGACCTGTGACAGGCATGAGTGTTGAAGGTAGGAGAGTGGCATTGACTAGAGAGAGGGATAGCGACAGTTAGCATGGCACAGTGACCCCGTTAAGAAAAAATGAGGAAAAGGGAGTCGTCGATGGCTGTGTCTGAAAGATGAAATGCTTTAGGCAGCACACTATGTAGGAAAATAGTTTGGCTGCACAAAGAGTAGTGGGGGGTGATAGAAATGTAAAGGCAAGAGTAATTGCATAAAAGTAAGAGGTACTTGGTATGTGGGAGGAACTACAGAAGCATAATATCCACACAGGTGGAGGTGACCAATGAATGGGAGTGGAAGGTCGGCAAAGCAGTGAGCCAGAATCAGTAGCTTGCCAGTGTGTGCATGTACACCCAGCAGCTGTCAGCAGGTAAGCAAGGAAAGAAGATAAGATACTTAAATTAAGAATCCAGAAATATCAATAGTAAAGAAAATGTTGAATATACTCATCTTAAAAGCATGTATACAGTATTTCTTATCTATGGGAGTTATTGAGAGTAGAGCAAGCAGATAACCCCAAAGCCAGGCAGAAGTTACTGCTTCATAATGATAAATTATTCAAATATAAAAGGACAGAGTGCGCAGACACACATTGGATGCCTACTTAACCATTAAAGTCTAAGAAATTAAAATGAAATGTATGACATTAACTACCTCAGCTTTTGGTAAAAATAGAAGCTGCTGGATAAGAATGTCCAAGAAACCTGGGTTCCAAAATGTAGAGGAGGCCGTGGAACATCACTTCATTGTTAGTAGAGAAGGGAGGGAGCCTTCTTTTAAATACTCAGACCTAACTCCTGACCTACTTAAAGTTCACATCAATAATCCAAAAGCAAAAATGAACTTGAACTTGTATGGCTTTCTGAAAATCTGTCTCTTTCTTGTATGTGACAGTAGAGCTGTAATAGGTAAAAATATTTTGCAACTGCAGTTAAATTGCAATCTCCTTCTTCATGCATTTTTTTCTTATTGACCAATCTCAATGCTTTGCAAATGTTATGCAGTAGGGTCTGCCCTTTTATCGTCTTCCCTCTCCCTCTACAAAGCATCACTGCGTTGGGCCTTTAACCTGCAAATTACCTTAAAATATTTCACTATGCAGGCCTTCTCCTTTAGACACTTAAACATAAAATCCTCAGCAACCACACTTCCGTCATGTTTGAGTTGTCAGCAGGATATGCCCAGTAGACTCTATAATATGTCATCCACTGATCATGCATACTTCTCCTTAAGCCCCAGACTCTGACATCAGTTTCTCAACAGCATTAGAAAATTAACAAAGAATTCAGGTCAATATTGCTGAAGCTTCTGCAAAAATCATCTACATGCTCATGTTTTAGACAAACCCCTTTTCAGTAGTTCAGCACAACTTTAGCCCCCATTTCTTCCTCACACTACTACTTTTAACATAAGCCTTGCGTGTTATTTTGTTCCTTAACCTGTGTAGTTATTGTAAAATTATTGGTAATGTAATGATGTATTGAATTTTCATTTCAGTCTCTAGTTAATCATACTTAGCTCTACTCATTGTTTGACATGAACAGTTTTCCATCTGCGCATATTCTTTTTTTTTCTTTTTCCTTTCTTTTTTCCATTACATGTAAAGCTGTAGGAAGGCCATGGTGAAGGTGACTGAGGCTTCAGATAAAAGTTGTTAGTGGACATGATCAGTACTGTAGAAGAGGTAAAGAGCATCTGTGGTCACTTGAATTATTCGGTTTCTATGTTGGGAGCAGTAGCTTCCAAGGAGCTGTTGTAGCTGTCTGCTGTAGTTTAGCAAAGCATTTATGAGGTTACATTATGGCTTCTTGCTTAGTTAGAAGAGGAGGGTTTCTGGTATTTAATTTCTAACTTGGTGAACGCAGTTGGTTACAGAGTCAGCTGACCTTGCTACAACTCTGCTCATGTGTATGTAACTGTTACCCATCTGGTCTATGGCTAAAATTGTAAAATGGTTTCCATTCCATTTTTTTCATATATGTGTAATCATCCATATGGACTGTCTGAAATTTGTCCTCTTGAAACTGCAGTACACCAGCTAAATATTACATACCCAGTCCAAAAGAAATTGAAATTTGTCAGTTTTTTAGATTGTTTTTCTCTCCCAAAAAGTTGTAAATGATTTAATGCAACTTACTGTAAAATGGTGGCAGTCCATTTTTCCCACCCCAGTCATGCTATCAGTAGCATACTAACTCACATCCAGGTGTCTGCTCTAGATTAATGCTAATTTGTTGATTTTTAATCCTTTTTGGAGGTGCAACACCTATTCCAAGTCAGCACATCCATGGAACATAGTTAAAGCTTACTTATAACATTCTTCCTTCAGCCCTGCTTAGACATCCAGCTGATGTTCATTATTACATCACTTATGTAATGATGCTGATGGATGAGATATTTCCCGCCAAAGATACCATATGTCTGACCAGTATACAAAGCTTAGGCTCTCCTTCCTCAGTTGTACATAAGGAACATGCAAGCATGAAAATCCTCAGAACTTTCTTGCTTCCAGTCCATGCTTGGTCTGTCAGACATTTGAAAGGTTCATGTTGCCTAGCTAAGGGCAAGCTAAGTATCTGCTTGGGCCCATTTTGCCATTATTTGATTTTTTTTTCCTCTGGAAATTTCAAGTTCTCTCATGTCCTCAGAGAGGGAAATGCCCATCTGGTTTGCTAGTATCTTGTAAGGATAGGGCATACCTTGTGTTTAGGATCTGACCATGATACTAAGGACTGTTCCATCTATCAGGCTTTTGCTCCAAAACCGAAGCTGTTTGTCTTACCTGAAAATTTACTAGGAAAGCAAACACTTGAGCTTTGGTACAAGTCACCATACAGTGAAAGGGGTCCCTCCTTGAACACACCTTTCCA
Organism: Protopterus annectens; assembly: GCF_019279795.1. NCBI lineage: Eukaryota > Metazoa > Chordata > Ceratodontiformes > Protopteridae > Protopterus > Protopterus annectens. Next base: position 1,895,096,342 of record NC_056735.1, read on the forward strand.
TCTCAAAAAGAAAACTAAGTCGTCAAAAGAAGATAGCACTCCGTCTTTCTCTGAAACTGTTGAAAAGCCAGCAGAACATCTGACATCTGGGCTGGTTTCTGCTGCTGTTATCCATTTGGAGTCCAACATGGAGAGACTTTCAGGCACATTCCATCTGACCAGTTAAGTTAATAAGGCCATAAAGGGATTGCCAAAAAATGTGACCTCAAAGGAACAGGACAACATAGGAGAACATCCCTGGCTCCCTCATAGCACATCCATTGCCTGTGTGTTCTCATAAATTCTTTAGAAATACCCAAAAAAAAAAAAAAAACTGAAAACAAAACATTTTTTTCTCCTGTTACACCCTACTACCAGAGATCCACAACAAAAATGGTTGAATTTTTCTCAGGGTCTTTTTAAAGCCCTTGTGGCTTTAAAACTCCACGTGGCTGGAAAAGGAACATTTTAAAGGAAGATTCTTCCTCAGAATCAAACTGTAAACTTCTGGATGATTACTCCTGTCATTTGTACTTCCCTTCCATTTGAGTCAGAGCCTAAAGATACCTTATTCTCAGAGCCTCACTCCAAGAAGAACTTTCTTTTGGAGATTCCATCCAAAAGATAATGTAGCATTTTAAATGAGATGACCTACAGATTTCAAAGTCTCAAAAGAGATTCTATAATTTATTGGATAGACATTCCCAAGCTTTCTGCAGTACCTCCTGTCTTAAAAGATTTTGAGGGATACTTTTCCTGCTTTCTCTCTGGCACCAGAGTCTGTATCTCACATCTTAAAAGCCTGATAGGTACTATAAAGTCCCAGATGGTTACAAATATGCATATAAGATTTCCTCCTCTGATCCTGTGGTGTTTTTTGCAAACTTCAATCGTCCAGTGCCTGGTATAATGAAAAGGATAGTTTGGCAATGGACTGGTACAGAAAGAAAGTTTATACTTTTGCTACGATAGCATTTCATGCCATCAGCTATCAAACTGATATGTTTAGATATCTGTAATCTTTGTCAGTATGTCTAAGCTTGTTTCTAATTTCCTTGCCAGTGACTACTGCCTTGCAGAATATGATTTCTGTTTATTTTCTTAGGTTTCATGTTTTTCTATTAAGTATGCAAATGATGTTGTGGGTGCCTTTTCTAAGGCTGCTACCGCTGAATCTGTGTGTAGGAGATTTTCCTGGCTCAGACTCCAGTTTCTTCCTGAGGATGTCAAAATTTAACTTTTAGATGCTGTTGTGGAGAAGTGCTTTCTGTTTGGACATCCCTTGCTGAGATGTTTAAGAATAAATAAAAAGATAAATGTAGCAGTAGACATAATGGAAGTGGTTCTCAAGAATAATTATTTTGAGAACCAGTGCTATAAGCAAGAAATGTGTGGTGATGGGGACAGGTGTACTCCCAGCTGTGCTAATCTAGTTATAGCTCAGTGGGAGAGGCGCTACATTTTCAGTAGCCCCTTTCAAAAATAATTTTTGATGTATACACACTTCTTGGATGATATCTTTGTCCTGTGGGATGACACTGAGGAAAGGTTGGAGGAATTTCTGGATTATATTAACAACATGGTGGAATTTTTACATTTCACCTATAGGCATGATCCAGACAAAATAAACTATTTAGACATTGAGTTGACAAAAAAATATTGGCGAGGCAAGGTTTGTGTCAAGTATATTTATAGCAAAAGTACATTTTTGAATACATATTTGCATTACGATAGTTGGCACCCAGAGTCACAAAAAAAAGCAGTGGTTAAGGGCCAGTTCATCTATTAACCCACATGGTGTCCTGATACAGATATGTTTGTCACCGAATGTGAAATGGTAATTGACTTTTTTCTAAAGAGAGGATATCCATTGGAGTTTTTGGATCAAATCAAAGAAGAGGTAATAAGCAAGAGACGTAATGTTTTTTTTTAGACCGATTTTGACAGGTTGTTGAAAATGAGCAGTAGCAAGGTACTCTTGGACAAAATAATTTTGAAAATACAAAAAAGAAATTGTTTATTGCAACGTTCACAATGGATAGTAAAGCTGTAGGAGACTGATTAGGAATTGGAATATTTTTAGATACAATAGAAGTTTAATAGAGCATTTGGTTGAAAAACCATGTGTAGTTTACAGGAAAGGTTCCGCTTTTAAAAAAATATGTTGGAAAGGAGTAGATTAATCAGCAGCAAAATTCATAACACTAAGTTGGGCATGTTTAAGTGTGACAGTTGTTCTCTATGTCCATTTGTGAAAAGGGCAGACAGCTTTACAGTCAGGGGTGAATGCTTTCAAATAAAAGGACATTATTCATGTGACAGTAAACGAGTAAAATATCTAGCTAGTTGCGAGCTGTATTCCGCATTTTATATTGGAATGACTAGCAGGAAACTCAGGAACAGAATTTGAACATGTGACAGATATTCGGAACTGTAAAAGAACCAATGCTTAGACACACACATGTTTTGCAGAATCACAAATTTAGTTTTGTTGTTATTGATCAGGTGCGAAAGGACACACGAGGTTGTATAATAGGTGAACATCTGAAGAACAGTGAGTTGGAATGGCAACTCAGATTTAATGCAACAATTTTTCCAGGTTTAAATGACTCTGTCCATTAATTCCATTTTAAAATTGAACTATTTTAATGCATAACATGTTTGAGATGTAATGTTTGTATTTAAATGAATTAATGATTTTACTGGATTATTTAATGAATGTAACATATTTGTGATGTTATTTTAATGAACTCCAGATATGATGCATCAGTTCTGATGAAGTTCCTGTTTTTGATGTGGGAACGAAAGCGCTAAACTTCACAATAAATTTATTTTGAATTTTTGATTACTGGTGAGTTCTTTTAGCACTGCAGGTTTGGTTTTCATTACAGTTACTAATCTCCCTTGTGGTCAAATAAAAGAACTGTTAAGATATTGTCTTGTAGCTAGATCATCACAAGGGCAGGGACTACCTCACCCAGAGAGAACTCTATGTTCCCCTCAGCTAGATGTTCTTCATGTTTCACTGTTGTAGTCATCACACTTGGGTTATCTGCCTGCAGGTAGCCCTCAAGTCGGCCCGAATACAAAGTCTTGGGATTTCTGCGTTGGATGCTGATGCCTCTTCCATGACGTCAGGGGTATAAAACATGCAGCCGATGCCATTACATCAGCTTTTCTTACCACATGGGAGCCCGAAGCAGAAGCATTTTGCAAGTGCCAGTCGGCCGCTACCTGAAATTTTCGTTTTTCGAGTTTCAAACCTGAAGTCTTCTAAAGCTAAGTACCCTGTTGGGCATCCTTTTTTCTTGCTCTAACCAGTGTCAGAAAAAGTTAACAATTTTGCCTGTGGAAAGCAAATACCTCACAGAGATTTTCATTCCTACTGCGTCACCTGTTTAGGCCGGAGACCACAGCGTTCCACGCTGTCGGTTTTGTGCCTTGTTCAATGCCCAAACTATTTGTCATCGGGCTATCTTTGTCACTAAATTCTTTCGCTGTCGTTCTCTGTTTTCCAAAATGGCTTCGTTAAGCCATCCGACTGCCGATCTTCTGAAAAAATGTAAGGATAAAGACAGAGACCGCATAGGTCCAAAACTGCCGACGATGCTTCTTTTAAGCTAGTCACCAGTCTGCCAGTACTCAGTGAGGTGCTTTCGCAGCCCCTGATACCCACTTCTCCAGATTCGCAGGCCTCTACTGAGACCCATTCGGAGTCCGGTATGCAGCGAGATGCTTCTTCGACTATGGAACCTGCGGCTGTCTCTACCTTGGATGGGTCTGGAACCACTGTGCAGACATCGGCTTCTGAGGCTGTATTCAGGCCTTCCGATGTTCGTATTAAACCAACTACATCGTTTTTGACTAAAACTACCGAATTTCTCAGGCCCAGAGTTCACACTACGTCTAGGAAACTGACGACCAAAGTGCATTCTCAAGCTCCCATGACTCAGAAACAAATGCTTAGAATGGCTGAAGACCTTATTACTTTAATTAGGGGAAGCCAGCCTTCCCCCTCTAAAAGGCAAATAATTGACTTTCCTTCTGATTCTACAGACCATGAGTCCGATGACTCTGACCCCTCTGATTACCAGGGCATACCCTTATCCACCTATGAGGATTCAGATGCAGAGGAATCCATTCCCTCTGCCTTCCCTCCAGAGGACTTTTCTTTTGGTGAAACCTTGCATACCCTAAGAGAGCATTTCCGCTGGGAATGCCAGGACTACCCTCAGACAAAAAGAGAGACTCTGGGACTTTTTAGACTTGCCTCAGCACAGGCCTCTAGCTATACCCCCTGTCCTGGATATTGTAGATGATGTCTTCATGGAATTAAGTCTTACTCCTGATACTTTACCTCCAGCTCCTAGAAAGCCTGACAGGTACTACAGAGTACCTGACTCTCACAAATTTCTCTTTAGAAATCCTACTGTGGATCTAGAGACCATTTCCCAGGGACCTAAAGGTATTAAGGCTACTACAACCAAAAACCCTACCCTTTCGGACAGGGATTCTAGGGCTTTAGACAGATGGGGTAAGAAGGTATATACCTCTGCAACTCTTGCCATCAGGGCTTTAATTTGCCAGTTTCACATGAAGTGCCAGCAGCATATTATGGAACTAATTAAACAAAAAATGTTGTTGATTCTTGATTGTGCAGAAAATAAAGATATACAAGAGTTAATGCATTCTGCTAACCAAGTTGGTAAACATACCTTGCAGTGTGGTTTTGATGCCTTAGAAGCATCTTGCAGGGCTGCTCTCACTGGATCTGTTCTGAGAAGGCATGCTTGGCTGAAGGAACAAATCTTGCCAGACCATGTCAAAGCAAAATTACTAGATGTTCTATTAAATCAAGAACATTTGTTTGGCACAAAAGCAGAAGTTGTTCTTAAAAGGATGGAGGAAAAAGCTAAATCTATGCAAACTGTTAAAGATTTCTTACAGGTACAGCCACCTAGATTCGGTAGGCATTGGCCTTCTCAGCCCAAACCCAGGGGCAACAGACCACAAAGACTACAGTCTCATGGTATGCACAGATCTAAACAACGGAGTGTTCCCACCTCAAACAGCGAGTGGTAAGCCACCCTCTTATGGAAAAACTTCACAATGACTTCTCCTGCATCCTTTCCAGCCATGCCCAAGTACTTTCACCCCTAGGAGGAAAACTCACACTGCATGCAAAAAACTGGGAATACATTACCCAGGACTGTTGGGTCTTAAACATTGTATCCCAGGGATACAGATTCTACTTCCATTCACTGCCAACCCAGAGCGGATTGCCAGACCTTCTCCCAAACCAGTGGGCAGAGGCCCAAAAGCAAGTACTTTCTCTTCTCAGTATCAGGGCTATTCAGCCTGTTCCAACAGAGCAAAGGGGACAGGGTTTCTACTCCAGACTGTTTCTGGTGCCCAGAAAAGAAAACTCTTGGCGCCCTGTCTTGGATCTGTCAGTTCTCAACACCTTTCTGGTGGTACCAAAGTTCAGAATGCTTACACTCCCAACAGCTGCTACCTATGCTCGCCAAGGACTCCTGGCTGGTCACCCTAGACTTAAAAGAAGCTTACTTGCATATCCCCATAAGGGAATCTTGCAGGAAATGTCTACGTTTCAGGGCAGGCTGTATGCACGGTCAGTTCTCTGCACTTCCCTTTGGCTTATCTACTGTGCCCAGGGTATTCAGAAAGTGCCTGGCTCCAGCCATTGCATACTGCAGGCAGAGAAACATTCAAATTTACCCATACTTGGACGATTGACTGATTCAGGCAGGCAGTCAGGAATTGCTACTTCAGCATCTGGCATTTGTAAAGAGGCTCCTAACTTCTCTGGGGTATAGCATCAATGAAAAGAAATCACATCTTGTACCCAGCCAAGAAATTGTATTCCTGGGAGCAAACTTGATCACAACTTCCCAGATGTCATTCCTCACTCCAGAAAAGCGGGTTTATTTGATGAATTACTTCAAACTACTGGCCACCCAAACCCAGCTATCTGCAAGAAAAATACTGCAAGCCCTAGGGTTCATGGCCTCATGCATTCTCCTAATTCCATATGTAAGACTGCATATGAGGAAACTTCAATGGTACTTAAAATGTCTCTGGTGTCAACATTCTCAGGACCTGGAAACAGTTCCTTTGATGGGCAGAGGCCTGCAACCACAAGGGACTCCCTTTCACTCAGCCCCACCACCGCCCATACCCTGAAAACAGACTCATCAGACTCTGCATGGGGGGCTCACATGGCAGGCAGTTGCGTTCAAGTCATGGAGCCCAGGACAAATGCACCTGCATATCAATCAAAAAGAAATGTTAGCTGTACAGAATGCTCTGACAGCCTTCAAATACCTTATCCTTCCAGGACAACTCTTGATAAAGACAGACAATACCACAGTCATGTGGTACATAAACAAGTAGTGGGAAACTCATTCCTACCCACTCTGCAGGTTAGCCATGGCTCTGTGGAACACATCATTGAGCAACCAAGTGCACCTGCAAGCTCAATTCCTGCTAGGCAAACAGAATTCACTGGCAGACAACTTAAGCAGAAATCAAATGGACCTGCACGAGTGGAAACTGGAACCCAATTCATTCAAGCTTCTATTCCAGAGGTGAGGTACACCAGAGGTGGATCTCTCTCCTTCCCCCCAGAACCACCAATTGAGCAAATTTTGAACCAGAAATCCCCACAGCCAAGCATGGAAAGTGGATGCCCTATCCTTTACATGGGAAAACCTCTCAATCTATGCCTTTCTCCTTCAGCCCCTCCTCTCGAAAGTGCTATTCAAGTTCAAACCGGACAGGCCAAGGACAATCCTTATTGCACCAGACTGGCCACGCCAGCACTGGTGCCCACTTTTTGCGCAGTCTGACAACAGTGCCACCATGGCACCTGCATCAGACCCCCTCTCTGCTGTCCCAGCAGGAGGGCCAGATTTTTCTTCCTCAGCTGCAAACCCTGAACCTACCAGCCTGGCTTATTCCCTGAATAAATCACCAGCAACCCTCAGCAAACAGGTCCTGGATGTCATCCTTGAGGCCAGGAGGCCTATTACTAGGAAATCCTATTCAGAAAAGTGGAAAAGCTACTGTTCTTGGAGCCAGTCTCAGGGAAAGGACACAGTCGTGCCTACCTTAACTCAAATCCTCGATTATCTAGCAAAGCTGCTCCATAAAGGCCTATCCTTCTCATCCATTAAAATTCATGCTTGTGCCATCTCAGCTCATTACAATACTGAGCCCACCCCTCTTCTCTCACCCTCTGGCCAAACAGTTCCTGAGAGGAGCTAACAATCCAAGACCCCTGTGGAGAGCTCCCATTCCTGCCTGGGACCTTAACTTTGTACTAGAGAAGCTCACGCTTCCCCCTTTTGAGCCTGCTGCTACAGCGGAATTAAAATTCCTCACTTGGAAAACTGCCCTACTTCTAGCCATCACTTCATTAAAAAGAGTTAGTTACAGGCCCTTATGGCTGTGGAACCCTTCATTATCTTCCATGCGGACAGGGTTTCCCTCAGGACTAACCCATCATTTATGCCCAAGGTGGTATCCAGTGTGCCTTTAAACCAATCCATCCATTTACCAACCTTTTTTTTCTCCTAATCCTCAGAATAAAGGGGACAGGATCCTGCACTCCGACGTGTACAGACAGCTTAGGTTCTGCCTTGACAGGACTAAATCATTCAGAAAATTTGACCAGCTGCTAGTCAGCTTTGCTATAGGGGCAGAGGGCAAGGCCATTTCAAAGTATTCCATCTCCAAATGGATAGCACACTGCATCCATTTCTGCTATAAGCACCAGGGAATACCTACCCCACTGGGGATCAGAACCCATTCCACTAGGGCTACCTCAACCTCTACAGCATTTCCAGAGGAGTCCCTACCAGGGACATCGTGGAAGCTGCAACCTAGAGTTCAGTACACACCTTCACCAAGCATTGCCACTTACCTATCTTTTCTAAATCCAGAGCTAGATTTGCTACAGCAGTCTTAGAAGGCCTGCTAGCCAGCCCTAATACTTCTTACTGCCTCCACCCTTCCTCAGCTTTGGGAATCAACCCAAGTGTGATGACTGCAACAGTGAAACACAAAGAACATAGTACAGTTGTGTACACTTACTGTAAATGTAGATGTTCGAGTGTATTCACTGTTGCAGTCCTGGATACTCTCCTTCCAGCCCCCTGACTTTTCTGTACTTTCTACCTATCCTCTTTTTTAGCCATATCTTATGGCAATGGTATTTACTTTTTACTGGAGGTGATCCACACCATGTAATTGCTTCCTGTTTTGGGGACTCCTGACATCTGGAGCAAGAAAAACTGATGTAATGGCGTCGGCTGCATGTTTTATACCCCTGACGACCTGACATCATAGAAGAGGCGACAGCATCCGACGCAGAAATCCCAAAACTCTGGTTTTCAGGCCAATTGAGGGCTACCTGCAAGCAGATAACCCAAGTGTGATGACTGCAACAGTGAATACACTCGAACATCTACATTAATGGTAAGAGTACACAGCTGGTACTGTATGTTTGTCCCCCAACAAGCTCCCTCAAAAAACATAAGTGTGGAAACTTGAACTTGTGTACATCTTACCTGGAGGTCCACTTTCCTCAAAAACAAAAACAAAACAAAAAAAAAAACAACTTAATCTTGTGAGTTTAGAGAATGTTAGAGGGAACATCATTCCTCTAAGCAATCCAGTAGACTGTAGCTATTATTACAATACACATTCCATATTCTACACTTTCAGCAAAGAACTTTCAAGCTGTCGCATTGAGGAGTCATTTTTTTTTATTAGCCATTAAAAGCAATCATGTGGCCCATGCGTCAGAATCGAAGTTGAACATTAGAGTCATGAAATCATGCATCATGCATCCTTCCTAAACTGTGTTTTAAAAATCCACCTACACTTAGTCTGTTAATGTCTGTAGTCGGCCACAACTGTATTTCTATATCCATACCAAGTTTATAGGGTGTATATTATGAAAGCGAAAATCCCTAAGCGCGAGTACCTAAACGTCACCCCCTTTACCGCGAACCGCGAAAATCCTGAACGCACTAAATCGCGAAAATAAAAATATCGACCTATAATAGTCTGCCAACCCCACCCCCGCTACATACTACCTACCTAACTATGCACTATCCTTAATCCCTCCCTAACGTCCGTAACTACCGCACACTTCCCCTACACACATACACCCAAACAAAATAAATAAAACACATACATACATTTAAAAAAACCCTACCTCCAGCACTATACTAAACCCCACATGCACAACTAACTATGCACTATCCTTAACCCCTGCCTAACCCTAAGGTCCGTAACTACCGCACACTTCCCCTGTACACATACATACATTTAAAACATCTACTTCTAACACTACACTAACTCTTACATACATTACCTATCTATGCACTTACCTTAACCCAAATCCTAATACTAAATTCCTATCTGTCGCACACTTACCTTACGGAGCTGTACCGCAGACGAGCCAACCAAAACAAATCGACATTTCGAACTTCGCGGTTTTGAACTTCAATATGGGTCGACATCTTCGTATTCGCCTAAAGGAATCTTCGCTCTCGTAATAGGAACCTAAGTTTATGGGTAGACACTGCCACCTTCCACAACTGCTTTTAATAAATGTTAGATATTGTCCATCATTGCAGAATTTCCCCTCCTTGACCGCTTTAACAGCTGTTAGACCAAGCTTACTCAGTACATACTTGCACTGACTGCTATAAAACTGCAATTTTAAATCATAAAGGCTTTATGCCAACTGTGTGCATATTTTTTTTTTTTAGTTGAGTGGCTTTCTTTGTTACAGAAAGAAGCACAACCAGGTAAATTTAAATTGCCCAGCTCTATTCTTTCACTAATTTCCAGGGTTTAGAAACGCTTTGTTACTGCCACATTTTATCAGTATTGCTTTGCACTGAAATATTCTGTTATCTTGTCTTTACTTTATCTGTAATTGCATCAGTGAACCAAGCCACACCCTTTGGACAAAAACATTTTTAACACTACCAGATATAGCCAACTGAAACGTAATTTATTTTATATCCACACTTTACCCTGTAAAATGAAGCCATCCGCTCAGCCATTGGAGAGGAATAATCACAATAAAAATAAATCTCTTGGACTGCGGTGGTGGTACTGTGGTAGCGTTGTCGCCTCACAGACGTTGCCCATTCGATTCTCAGAGCGTCTTGTGTGTGGCGACATGCATGAATGGGCGTTCCTTCGTTGAAGGTTGTGCGTTAGGCCCAGCAAGCCAGTACGTAAAAATCTACTGCCAATCATTAGCGGAGCGGAGTTCCGCTGTGACGACCCCTAACCGGGAAAAGCCGAAAGACACAAACAAAATACTCTAACACTTTGCCTAGCTGTTAAAACGGTGATAAAACTTGTACCTTAATGTATCAAGATTGAAAACATCTCCATGGTATTATATGGATAACCATCTAACAAACTCAAATACATTAAAGAAGCTGTACAGGTGCAGTCCACATTTACACAACCCATCAAATACCCAGACCATTCAAGGTGTTTAGCTTTAACAAAAATGATGCAGTTCATGCTTGCTTCTTTCTCTCCAGTATTTCAAACTAAACAGTGTTTCCTCACTTCTTACCAACTAACTCCACCAGTTTCAAAACAAGAACCGCTAGTTTTGTTTTCACTTTCAGAATTAAATATTTCAACAATTTACACTGCACAGACAAAACACTTCTACTTTAACGTTGCTATTATCAAATATTGTCAACAACTGCATTAGTTTTAGTACATCCTTCGCTTCGTCTCCAGAAGACATCCTAGCAGCACTTACTGCCACAGGAGCTGTGTACTGGTACTGTCATCTTCGTTAAGTGTCCATGATGTCAGTACATCCAGGCTGATGATAAATTTCAAATACACTTGTAAAATCAGTTACTTAGGCCAATCAGCAAGCCCAAACACCAGAAAACTGGTGGTTTTAATGCCACTTGACTAAAAACACTAAATTTCCAGCTATGGTGTTGTAGACAGATAAAACTTTGGCTATGACCCAGGTCATCAGAGTTTGATTAGCACCTTGAGTATTTGCCAGAGTTGGCAAGGGAAGATAGGTATGTCCATCCTTGGTGGTGAGTGAGGCAAAGCTGACCACCCTGCAGTTTTCCCATGATGGAGGGGTAGAGATGTAAATGTGTGGTCTGAGGGTAAGAGTAGGACTCCCAAAACCACCAATTTGTGGTAACTTTCAACTTGGGAGTCTGGAAGTGTGTGCACTCACATGGGGAAGATATAGTAGATTTCTGTTAACACACTTCGCACATCGTTCCCTCTGCTAGCCAATAATGATTGGGTAGTGTATACTGTGTATGTAGACCTGCTTTCTTTAGTGTCTATTAAGTCGTTCTTATCACATAATGCACCATGGGCTTTGCAAGAGATTCAGTTTTGAGTCACCCAACTTTTGCTGGGCTGGGTTTATCTGTCTGGTATGACAATATCATAAATGTAGTTTCATCCTTTAAATTCATCCTCTTTCAAACTCTATCCCTGTTCAGTCAGACTGATGGTTTTGGCTTGAATCACTGGCACAGTTGTTCATAGGTTCATAGGTTGGTACTAGGCTATCAGCCCTAGGGCCTATACAAGCCTAGCCATAACAATTCCCTGGCTATTTCTTCCCACATTATTTACTTTCCTGGACCCCTGTCTAGCAGGGCGACTGACGTGATCCCTGGGGTGAATTTCCTTTCTCCCATCCAATCGTCAAGGTTCCTCTTGAAGAGGTCCAAAGAGGCACTCTGCTTGACATGTATGGGCAATCTATTCCAGAGTCTGGGGAGTCTCTGGGTCAGGAACCTATCCCTCCAGCATGTTTTGTTTATTGTGATGACAAGGTTTAGATCCCTGGAGCGTGTGGCTCTGAGGGATTGGGATTTCTTTAAGTGTAGCATGTCCAACAGCTCTGGGTTTGACATGGCCTTGTATGTTAAGCAGAGATTGCCTCTGAGTAGACAATATGCGACAGAGTATAGCTGGAGTTTTTTAAGGCGGTCAGCGTAGGGGATCTGCTTTAGGCCTGTGATTCTTTTAGTGAGGTATTTCTGAGGCCTTTCCAGTTGTTGCAGATGTCTTGAGCGGTACATACCAAATGGGACGCTGTATTCTATAATGGGTCTAATGAGGGATGAGTACAGTGGGACAATGACCTCCTTTTTTCTGGATGAAAAGCCCTTCGTGATGAGGTGTGCCACATAGAAGATTTCCTGACTGTTGTGGCGATGTGGTTATTGAAGGTGAGACCACTGTCCACCTGTGTCCCTAAGTCTCTTATCACACTTTCTGTGTTTAGTGTACTGCCACCTATATGGTAATTCATGGATACATGTTTTTTCCCAAAGGGGATAACAATGCATTTCTTGGCATTGAGCTTGAGCCCATGGCTCTGGCACCAAGCATCTGTTTCTGTAAGGCCCTTTTGTAGAGTATCCACATCATTTGGGGATTCAATAATGGCTCCCAGTTTGCAGTCATCTGCAAACTTTGTTAGCCAGAGTCCCTTAGTGTTGACCTGTACTTCAGAGAAATAGATGCCAAACAAGAGCAGCCCCAGGACTGAACCCTGAGGTACTCGTCACTTGTCTGGAGCTGGATTTGGAGTCGGCTACTTTTACAGTGTGGGTTCTATCAGTAAGCCATTTAGCAACCCATTGGGTGACATAGGGATTAATGCCCAACTTAGTAAGTTTATCTATGATTCCAGAGTGGAGGATGGTGTCAAAGGCCTTGGCAAGGTCTAGATAGGCTGTGTGGACCACCTTACCCTTGTCCTTGGCTCTGGAGACTGATTCAAAGAAGTCAATCAGGTTCAGGAGACAAGATCGGCCCTTCACAAACCCAAACTGGGTGGGGTCCAGTGTTTGAAGGTTGCCAATGTCTTTGTTTATAAGTTCCATGATAATACGCTCCATGGCCTTGCAGATAAGGCTTGTCAGACTGATGTGACTGTAGTTTCAGGGATCCAAGGTGGATCCTCCCTTGTGGATTGGGATAACTGTAGCTCTGCGCCACTCAGTGGGCACGAAACCTGAGGTGAGGCTATGATTAAACATGACACTTAGGTGAGGTGCCAGTTCATATTGTAGTTCATGTAGTACACAGCCCGGGATGTCATCTGGTCCCATGGATGCTGTATTCTTGGCTTTAGAGAGTGCGTTTTGTACCTGTGTGGCCATTATTACTGGAATTTGGCAATCTTCCGGTATTGAGATGGGCCATTAAGGGGGTGAGAGGGGGATGAAGCTGGCACTGAATCGATCTGCCAGGATATTGGCAATATCCTTCGGATCAGTATATTTAATGCCATTCTGTTTTAGCTCAGAGCAGATCTGAGCATTGCCATTTAGATTCTTGACATAGTTATAGAATGCTTTGTGATTGTCTTTGGAATCTTTGGCAATTTTATTTTCGCAACTAGCTTTGGAGGATTTTATGAGGCATCTCAGTTTCTTACTGAGGCTAGTAAGGGAGTTTTTTGCATCCTGGGATTTTCCTCTTTTCTGCAAAAGTTTCTTCCTTCACATTATTCAGCCCTCTGAGACAGGGAGGCATTTCATGCTGTTTACAAGAGGCATTAGTTGATCCACATTCTCCATGAAAGCATCTTTTTGGGTCTGAACACCCTTAAGATAATATTTTTCTTTTGTAAGCATGGTTATTGAGATGGTGGTTTATGTGCCATTGTTTTCCTGTGTTACATATCACATCTCTGACCCTTGTCACCATGGCTGCATATCTAGCAGTCACGGTACTGAAAGAGCCTTAATTCAGGTTATTAGTAACTTTCTCAGAGGTAAAGATTGAAGGATATAGTCTGACTTATCATCCTAGAGATTTGTGCTGCTTTATTAGCACTGTGCTCAGTTGGTTTCCCTCTAAACTTTTGAGCCAGTCACAGAATGTGGTTAATGGGGTTAATTCCTTTAGTAACCTCCCCTGGAGTGCAAAATACTACACAATTCAGTCTTGATGCTTTTGCTTTTCAGTGTACATGGGCTGCCACTTAGTCATCCAAAGGAGAGAGAACTTACCAGTTATTGGCTGATGCTATGCCTTCTCTTTACTCAGGAATCTGTACTGGATGTTACTAAGCTTGAAGACCATATTGTTGTAGTTTTTGATGCATCTCAGAAAATTGACTGAAGCTGATCTCTGCAAAGATCAAAGCATTGCCGATGTATGTCAGTTTGTCTTTCACGTCTTCCTGTGCCCACCCCCTCTTTTATAATATGGTGGGGAGGGATAGACTGAATTTGTTTTTCAAGTCCATGACCTGGATAAGATTCTTGACAGCAGGCTAACAATGAAGGAACAGATATTGGCTGTTGTCAGGTCATCCAGCTTTCAGCAGAAGTAAAATTGCTGCATCTGAAACTTTATTCCACTGTTGGACTTGACTACTGTAATTCATGGAGTAGTGTTGCCAAAATTGGACTACTACAGTGCCCTGTACCATAGACTTTTGAATGAGAACCTGTGATAGCTCCAGGGAGTGTAGAATCCCCAGCAAGACTGTAGGGGTGGAATTCTCACTCCTGTCATATTACTCCTCTTTATGGGATCTAGACTCTCATGTGGTTGCCATGAAGTCTCTGTATAACATTATGCTGCTTGTTTACCAGGACTTGCACAGCTAGGTTCCTCTCTGTTTGAAGTAGCCTTTGATTCCTTTTGTGTCCATTAAGTCTCTCAGGTCATCAGGTAAGGAGCTGCTGGTTGCATCAAGGACCCATTTAGAAACCTCTGGTTAGTATGTATCTTGTCAGCCATGCCCTGGTCATTTGGAACCAGCTACCCTTCACTGACCTGGGAATGCAACACTTGAGGCATCTTTTAGGAGGTCCCTGAAATTTAATTTCTTTAGAAGAATATATTTTTTAAATCCTGTCTGAATTTTCTTTCCATATCTGTTTTTTTTTTTTTCATTATTCCTTTTCATTTTTATGATTTTCTTCTGATATACTGCCTTTTTCAGGATTTTGTTGTGCATCTTTTTATTTATTTGCAGTGTTTAGCTGAGAAACATTTCATACTTATGTGCCCACATTTTTAATGAAGGTCTGAAGCTTGGGTGCACATTTACCTGGTTGCAGTACGTATTGTGGTATCACAGACTGATTGTATAAGTACACATGTTCCTGTACTCCTACTTTTGCTTACGCATTCAGAATTCAGATCTTGATCCTGACATAAGTCACTGCAAAGTTTTCGTATTTAATATATCTATGAAGTACCCCTTTGGTTTCACATTACCAGTTAAGACCCATACTAACATTATGTTTACTACCAGGGTAAGCACTGATTTAATTGCCAGCAGGTGCATTGCATTACATTTGTTTAATGCCATGATATAGTAAGCACATCTGTTTTACCATTTTAAATGTTATAGTTCTCTGCTTCCTCTCCATCGCTACCTTCCTGCTTATCCTTTTTGTGTGTGCCCAAAGCTCTCCTGAAGGCCTCACTGGATTCCTTTCTACAACCCTTTCTGGATGTTTGTTCTTTCATTGCAGAATGGCCCCTTTACATCTTTCTGACATGATATTGTGCACCAGTATCATGTCACTCCCATCTCTCTCCTGGTCTTGGGCAATAAGAGCTGAAGCTCCTCTAGTATCTGAACCTTTTTCTTCCCCCTCTTTATTTCAGAATTTTCTGATGGCTTTCCTCTGGTTGCTTTACAGCAGTCTGATGTCCTTTCTCTCACATGGCCTCCAGAACTGCACTCAGAACTCAATGTATGGTCCAGCTAAGACCCTACTGGGTGGAAGCATTTACCTCTTTGCTTCTGGAGTTTACCCATCTAAGAATAACCCTGAGCATTCTGTTTGCTGCTACTCTTCTCAGTATGTTTCTGGTGGTACAGTCCAGATTTGATCAACACACCTGATCCTTTTCTTACTCTGGTGCCATCAGTTCTATTTCCTTTGCTGATACTTCACACCAGGGTTGTTGTGGCCTAAGAGCAGTACTTTGTGTATATTTGCAGTGAATCTCATCTGCCACCTTTCTGCCCATAGGTTATCGCTGCTACCCTTGAACTTTAGAATAAACTGTCCTGGCCGGTTTCTTTACTTGATGAGAGTTCTCAGGCAGGAATAAGTAGGAGGATTTCATTTACATTCCAGGGTCCTAGGTAGAGCACTTTCACAAGTCTAGCCATCCACCTTGATGAGAATTTGAAGGTGATATAGTCTGGAGCAAACTACCCATTCATGTCGAGCAAAGCTCCTAATTGGCCCTCTTTAAGAAAAATCTTGACTGGATGGGAAATAGAAAATTCACCCCAGGGATCACTTCTGTGGCACTACTTGACAGGGGCACAGGAAAAAAATTTTCTTGCGTGGCGAAAGCCAGGGAACCTTATATAGGCCCCAGGGCCGATAGCCTAGTACTTACCTATGAACCTATATGCAGGATTGCACCTTTAAGGGAATATGGCCTGATTTTAGTACAGGGTCCAACACCAGTTTGTCACACCAATGTATCTGGAGCAAATCTGTCATGTGCTCACCACTGCACAAGCTTGTACCTGGAGCTAGTGGAAGGTGGGCTTACATATTCCCACTCAGGTTTCTGTGAAGAGTTTGGAAACCTAGTAACCATGGTCTCTGAGACTGGGCAAGGACTGTATGTTTTCCCCAATCTGCATCTCCACCAGATACCCTTAATCTTCTGAGGTTTTCTGTGGCTTGACCGCTGACTGCCATTTTTTTCCTTCAAGAAATGCCTGAATGTGTATCTGAGAGAGGAGGCAGAGCCATGGGTCACCCCCTCTCCATGGGAGCCATGAAGTTATTCTCTCCCCCTTATTGCTGCTTGGAATCACTCAAACTGTGCTTCTGCAACACTCTAAAGTTAGGTTGTCCTTAGCAAGATCTGCTTAATGTAGTTAGTCTTGCCCCAGATATTTTTGTTCAGATTCCTTTGTGATTTCTTTGATCCAGTGTAGATCCTAGAGACCACAACATTTAGACATATTGCCACCATACACACAATCAGAAACTTTGGACAAGTGTTGACAGATGTACCCAAGAGGGTGTACTTTTGTACAGTGCTAGGGCTTAGATACTCATCTCACCTGTCTAAATTCTAATTCTCCCTAGAAGACCATCCCTTGACAGCCTTGACTCAAGAAGGTTATGAAGACTGTCTTCAGCTTCTATTGTAGATTTCCATGTGATACACTGTAGTTTTGGCTGCCAATACTGTGGCCTTTAGGAAAGAAAACCAACATATAAAGTGGTTGACAATGTAGTTCCTCCAGGTCCAGGTACAAAAAAGGATCCCAGCCCATACCCAAACATTGTCCCTCTTCAAACCTGTTTCAGTACATAATTTATAGAATGCATAGCCAACTTAACCTCAAACACACCCACTTCCACACAGCTTACTTTCCCTACATTAGACCCTAGCACATTTTTGTCGCAAAATATGCCTAACTGCAACCTCTCCAATACACATACAGACAACTCCAACCACTTTACCTTTCAACCAGTATCTATAACAGTCATAAAAAAGCTTTTACATAAACTAAAACCTTTTTCCTCCTCAGCCAACAACCTTTCCTCAGAATACCTAAATCTAGCTGCAGCTGCAATAGCATGCCCAATCAGCACTCTTATTAATAGATCAATAACAAAATCCTGTGTCCCTAACTCATGGAAAATGGCGCACATTTCCCCTTACATAAAGAAGGTAATTCCATTGACGTACAAATTTTCGGCCATTAGTCATTCTGTCTTCCCTCTCTCAAATCCTTGAAAGATGTATACATCAACAACGTCTCCACTATTTCTTACAAAATAAGCTAATCATCAGTATGCAGCATCGATTTCAGCCAGATCACAGCACCTGCACTGCACTACTATCATTTACAGACCCTGTCAATAAAGCTCACAACTCCAATAAACTTATCTGCAGTATTTCTAGGTCCATCAAAAGCCTTTGACATGGTCTCTCACAGTAAACTGCTCAGTCACCTTTCTACTCTAGGTCTGTCATCTCTATCTCTTCAGTGGTTGGTTCTCTAGCTGCCAACAGGCAAGAAGCTGTAAAATGGCAAGGATCCATCTTTGCATACCTTCCCACTTCCTCAGGAGTCCCAGAAGAATCCACCCTTGTACCTCTGCTATTCAATGTTTTTATCAATAAACTACATTCATCTTCTTATGAAGGCACTTTGGTTCATTATGCAGATGACTCTACCATCATCTGCTTTTCAGACACCTTAACTCCCCTCCATGAAATCACTCAGCAAGCTTTCATCTCCATTGAAACCTGGCTTATAAGAGAACAACTTCTACTCAACCACCCCTCAAAACTAAGTCCTCCTTCTTACCCCAAAAACATGTACCCCTAAAAAAGTGCATTTTAAAATCTTTTCATCAAATGACACTCAAATTGAATTAGCCTACCATGCCTACCTTCTGTCATTCCTACTCTGTAGAGCACAAGTTCTAACCAATTTACAATCCTTGGGGGGGGGGGGGGGGGTTGAAGGCTGCTACAACAAAATTGCAAAGTTTGCTACTGTTTTACTGTTTCATTCACCTCTACTCATCACTGTGAAGCTCTGCATACCCTTAGCTTGCTGGAACTCCCCCTCTCCAGTCATACACAAGCCATTAGCCTGCCCTTTAATCAACATGTATTTCCCTAAAAGAACCCTTAGATCAGAAGACAAAAAAATTCTCTATACTCGGTAACAAAAAATGGAACTGCTTACCTCTAACCACCATAACTATTTCAAACCTACCCTCCTTTAAATGGTCCATAAAAGAATACTTTATAAAATCTTTGACCTCCTGTGCCAATCTTCACTGAACTTGCTCATTATACTTCATTCATGCCCTTCAACCTAAATAGCACTTCACAACCCTCTCCAGTTTCCTACTCCACTTCCTTTTTTCCCCAGTACCTTACCTTATTCACTTCATCTCTGCAGACCTTTCCTCTACCTCTTTCTCTTTCCTCCCTACTCACCTAAGCTACCTGAAGACACCCTATCCTGCACGCTTCTTATAGTCTCCTCCTCTCCATCATTCTTCTTTCTATAACCAGAATGTGAACACCATCTGTCATACTAAGACATCACTCAATTTCCCCTCACTGTCTCTAATCATGTAATCTCTAATATCTGTTTAAATATCTTATTAGAATTGTCTCGGGTCTCATTTATCTCATACTAATCTATGTAACAAATATGACTTATTGAGTTTTTCCTCACATTTTCTCCAACTCGTTTTTTTTTTTTTATTTTATTTTACTCTACTGTGAAGGATGTGTTCTATGCTTTTCTCATTACAACATTTTTTTCACTCTTATGTTTTGTAGTGTGACATGATACTGTTAAATTAAAATACTTGCGCATGATTATTGAAAGATTTTGATTGTGTAACTTTTCTCCCCAAGCCTCCGTTGAAATTGGGCACTTTCTGGCCGATTTGGACTTTCCCAGTAAACAGATGTCAAATAAATAAATAAATACATTTAATTAAAGAGAAGCCCAGAAACATCTCAGATGCACAATTTAAGGGGAAAATTCTATTTGGGGAGGCTTTTGCTGTTCTCGTGAATGATCTCTTGAGAAGAAAACAAGATTTCCCTGCTTAGAGCACTGTTATGCCTTGATCACCCTTCTACCTTTTTTAAACCTAGACAGTTCCAAAAGAAGAAGCCTCAGCTGTGTCACATGATCTTACCACCTCGTTTGCTAGTCAAGTCGCCCAAGAGGATGACTGCCAGCCCAGCAGTGGCAGTCCTGACTTTGAATCCCTTCTTGGATAATTATCATAAAGCACCTGTGGGTTCTCTGTTTAGTCATTTTTGACCTTCTCTTACATCTGTTAAGCTCTTCCCTGGAAAAATTCTGCTAAACAACTTCAATTACATAGCCCTTTAAGAGTAGACAATTTATCCCTCACTCTAAACAGGGAAGGGAGTTAGTATCTACATTTTCTCTGCATGAAAGGGTACGGGACAGTTTTTCTCCCATTCTTGGCATTCGTGACTTCAGTCATGACATTAGATTACAATTTACAAAACTCAAGGGGTCACGACTCCACTGTTGTGTGATACCCTAATGGTGCTGCTGGACGTAATGAATGTTTTTGTTACACCTATGTTTGGGGTTTGCCCTAAAGATTCAACTGATTAATTCTACTTATCACTTAGTTGGAAAGAGTTATGATTTGGGAAGCCTTCTGCACCCACATTGTTTACAGAGGTGTTGACTGTGGGATGAAGTCTTGCAAGAGAAGGATTTCCATGTGTTCCCCATCTGAATGACTGACTGATCGTAGCCCAATAAACGGATCTCCTAGCAGCATTCCTGGAGTGGATGGCCCTTTAGCTTATGGTCTACCCCTCTGGGACTCCAACTAGAAGTTCTATCTAATGTAATCTCAGAGGATTGTCATTATAGGACTAGAGCTGGATGCTGTAAACTGATGGTCATGTCTGTCCATGGGTAAAACTTAGAAGGATACAGTCCAAGCTTAGACCTTACTGTGACTACTGGGATTAATGGCCACTACAGTCTACATTGTGGTGTTTGCACAGCTGAGGATGCAGTTATTGGAAAGTGTCAGTTTTTTGCAAAGCCGCCATTTGCTCACCAGTCACCTCCTAGTGTCGGACTTCTATTGGCAGGCCCTGGAATGAAAGACATTTTTCCACAAATCTCAAATCAGACTGTCATTCCTGCTGTCAAACCCATCTTTATAATGCAAACTTTAGTAATTGGATGGGACAACATTTAGGGCTCTGAGGGGGGTTATGCATATCAGTGTTTTGAGCCAAGTCCAGTCTTCCTAGCACACACAGCTGTAGAGGTGGAGCTTCATATAGGACCTGTAGAATAGTGTTTGTGTGTGTTGTAACTTTTAAGAAGCATTTCAAGGTCAGCAAGTGCATATAAATAATAAGCAGGTGCTAGCTTCAGAGCCATTTTGAAAGTGCAGCCAGAGAGTGAGCATGTACGAGTGTAATAGCTAGTTTTTAAAGTTTATCTAAGTTAAAGTTATTAAGCCTCAGTCCTGATGTGTTTGTACATAATAAAGCTGCTTGAACAAAGCCCACAAAGACTCGTCTATTTTATCCTGACTGGCCGAGCGACATGGTGTCAAAACCGGGATTGCAGAGACTGCTTCTCAGAGCTACGAGGTGCAGAGTTAACAGTGAAGGTAAATTAAGAGATAAAATGGAGCATTACAAGGGCACAAACCACATTATTAAGCAAGCGAGAGGCACAAAAGGTTTATTAATTAAATGAAATGTTTAAAATTAAGATATTTGGTAAAACGATTATCAGGAAAGCACATAAGGGGTTCAGAATTACCTTGGAATTGCAAAATGAGCATGTTTAAAGCAAAATGGGCATGTTTAGAGTAAAACAAGCACAAGAAAGGTATAATGGGCATGGAAAAAGATTAAACGAGCAAAACAAATATAATAAGGGCAAAAAGGGCAAAGTGACTGCATGTTTTTTGGCAAAGTACTGTGTTTTGGCATAACTGCTATTTTGCATTGTATTTGGGGCATAACTAGAGTTATTCTAAGTATCTCAAAGTGTGTGAAAGTGCTTACAGTGCATGCTTATAACTTTGTGTTTATTCCAAAGAGTTTATTTGTGTGCAAATTGCAACTGTTTCATGAGTTAGTCAAAATGCAGCCATTTCAAAAAGTTTCTTGTCCTGGGTGTGGCTTTTCACAAAGTGCCACCATTACAGAGTGTTTCTTGCACTGTAAAGAGTTATTTAGCAAACTACAGCCATTTTGGGAAAGTAAGTGTGCTGTGTACTGTTTATTTGCAAAGTGCAGTTACTTTGAAATGTTTCTTACTCTGAGCTTCTTCTGCCCAGTTTATTCGCACAGTACAGTTGTTTTGAAACATTTCTTACACTGATAAGAGGTGATTTCTAACAGTACAGAGATTTTGAGTTTTACAGTACCCAAGTGACTTGCTAAGCAAAGTTCAGTTATTCAGAGGCTTCTAGTGCTATTGGGCATAGTTACAAATACTGGCATAAATTTCTGGCATTTGTATGTGTGTGTGTTTGTGCATACTTAGAAAAACATTCACTGATTTGTGTTAATATGGCAGACTGATTTCAAAGACCCATCACCATTGGTGTTTGATCAGAATATTGCAGAAAACTGGAGAATATTTGAGCAAGAGTATGATATTTTTATACAAGCAACTTATTCTGACAAAGATGCATGCACCAAGTGCTTTGCTAAACCTAGCTGGGTCCGAGGTCATTGAAAGGGAGCGTTTGTGCATGTACCAGCAGTGTATGAGGCAAGGTGAAAACTGTCATATTGTTGTACAGGCTTAATCAAGAGAAGACCCTGAATGTTTGAAGCACAAGTTCAGTGAAATGTGTAACCCCCCCCCCCCCAGACAAATATTACATTAGAAAGGCATTTGTTTTATACAAGAGATCAAAAACCAGGGGAAACTTTTGCAGCTTACATTACTGACCTGAGAAACAAAGCTAAAATGTGTCTGTTTGGTGACTTAAAAGATGAGTTAATAAAGAACAGGCTTGTGTGTGGTATTAACAGTGCTGCAGTGAGAGAGATTTTGCTTTGTTACAGTGATTAACGCTGAGCAAAGCTTTTGAGATTTGTCAAATCCATGAAGTTGCAGAAAGGCACACAAGTATGCTTGCAAGTGATAAGAACATGGTTTCAGCAGGCTCCAGAGCAAATGTAGACAGCATGCGACAAGTGTCTAGCAGAAGCGGGCCTAAGCATGAGGCAGCTGCAACTCCTGTGGGTTTTCCTGGGAGACCCCGTAGTTTTTCAGCAAGTTCTAAGAAAAGGGCATGCTCAGTGCAGTACAACAGTGAGTCAGCAAAACCCAAATCCAACTTTAACTGTCACAGTTGTGGTGCCAATCGTGCGTCTGAAAGAGAAAAATGCATAGCATTTGGTCAGCAATGTCACAACTGTAAAAAATCGAACCATTTGCAAAAGTTTTGCAAATCAAGTAAATCTCACACAGTTATAAAGAAGGTCACTCAAAAAAGCAAGTTGATCATACAGAGAGCTTCAGTTCTACTTTCTACGTAGTTGGTGCATCAGTAATTGCTGAAAAGGTTGATGCAGTAAATTTGTTGGCAAAGAATGAAGTGTTTTGTACTATCCAGGTCAATGGTAAATCCACCGAGCTTAAAGTACACACTGGCTCAAAGTGGAATGTTATGTAAGCAGACACATTTTCTAAGGTGAGAACTAATGAACAACTGGCTAATTGTGTGAAACTGGTTACTTATGGAGGTGAAGAAATTCAAACCGAAGGCTCAGTAGTGCTTTCATATTATTTGGCTAGGAACTGTTACAGCTTGTTATTCTATGTAGTCCGAAGACCTGTGCAGTCATTAGTGGCTCTCGGAGACAGTTTGAGAATGAATTTACTTTATTTTACCAAATAAGTTCATCATATTAAGCACATATCCTAGTTCTAGTTTTACTGAAGCTATTTTTTTACAATATGCTGATGTTTTCGATGACAAGTTGTGCAAACTTCCAGCTGTGTATTCTATGAAGTTAGACCCAGAGGTCAGTCCAGTGGTCAGGCCAGCAAGAAAAGTTCTGATAGCTATGCAGAGTAAAGTTAAAGCTCATTTGGATAAAATGGCGCACAAAGGTGTAATTTGTCCAGTTACAGAACAAACTGAATGGGTGTCATCCATGGTAGCAGCCCACAAAAAAGGCTCAGACGAAATCAGAATATGCATTGACCCAAGAGATTTGAACAAAGCATTAAAGAGACTGCACCATCCAATGTGTACAGTCAAGGAAGTTGCAGCCCTAATTACAAATGCCACTGTTTTTTCTATCTTGGATGGAAAAAGTTCATTTTGGCAAGTGATACTTGATCGCAGATCCTCATTAGTGACCACTTTTCAGTACTCCATTTGGCAGATGTGGATTCCTCAGGATGCCATTTGGAATAAATTCTGCAAGTGAAGTCTTTCAGCGTGCAATTGAGCTAATTTTTTCAGGCTATCCCTGTGCTATAATAGTAGATTATTTATTGGCTGGAGGCAATGGTGAAGCAGAGCATGATAGAAACCGTAAAGTGCTAGACAGAGCACATGAAGTGAACTTGAAGCTCAATCCTCTTAAGTGCAAATTCAGACTACCAGAAGTTACATATGTAGATCATTTATTTACCAGCACTGGCTTGCGACTAGACCCATCTAAGCAAGCAGCCATTCTTGAGAAGCCAGCACCAGGTAATGTTCAGACTCAACAACATTTTCTTGGTATTGTCAACTATTTAGCGAAGCTTATACCAGACTTCAGTGAGTTTGACAGTGCCTTTGAGAGAGCTGATGTGCAAAAATGTTGTATGGTCTTGGCTGGAACAGCACCAGAGGGCATTTGAAGACCTTAAGCAGAAAATTGGCACTCCACCTACATTACGATACTATGATGTATCAATAAATCAGTAACTCTTACCTGCGATGCTTCAAAATTTGGTCTTGGTGCAGTTATTCCTCAAGAAGGCAGACCAGTAGCCTATGAATCTAAAACTCTTACCCAAACTGAAATGCAGTATGCTCAAATTGATAAAGAACTTTTGGCAATAGTATTTGCGTGTTCAAAGTTTCATGATTATATATCTATGGTCAAGCTGTGCAGATTGAAACTGATCACCAACATATAGTTGCTGTTCTAAAGAAGCCTATGCATTCAGCTCCAGCGAGATTGCAAAGAATGATGCGCAAATTGCAAAAGTACAACTTCAAAATGGTCTATACAATAGCAAACTTCTTTATCTGTTTGATACCTTATCCAGATCGCCCAGAAATACAACGGAACAGCTTATTGTAGAGAATTTTGATTTTGACGTCATGGAAATGTGTAATTTTTCTAACACGAGACTTGATGAGCTGAGAGATCATATAAAGACTGATCCAGTTTTGCAAAAGCTCAGCCACTACATTAATGCTGGATGGCCATCAGAGCAATCTAGTGTACCACCTGAAGTGCAAACTTATTTTCCTTAGAGATGAGATGTTCACGGAAGATGGCATTTTCAAAGGTCCTAAAATTGTTGTTCCTGCTTCCTTACTACATGAACATGAATATTTCCAGATTTTGTATCGTGGTCACCCAGGTTTTGAATCTACCAAAGTAAGGGTGAGAGAACTAGTATTTTGGCCTTCTCTAGTAAAAGACTAGTATTTTGGCCTTCTCTAGTAAATGACATTGATAAAGTACTTTCTTCTTGTTCAGTATGCAGTAGTACTAAACCGCATTTGCAAAAAGAACCACTTGAGCCAAGTCAAATTCCTGAACTGCCTTAGTCAACAGTAGCCACTGATATATTCGAGTGGAACAATCAGCATTACTTAGTATTGGTAGACTCTTACTCAAACTAGTTTGAGATTGATTTACTACCTAGTTTAATGTCCACTGCTATCACCAAGTTGAAACGGCATTTCTCGGTCCATGGTTCATAGGTTGGTACTAGGCTATCGGCCCTAGGGCCTATACAAGCCTAGCCATAACAATTTCCTGGCTATTTCTTCCCAAACTGTTTACTTCCCTAGTGGTAGGTAATCCACACAACTGTTTCTGACAATGGTACCCAATTTACCAGTAAGCTGTTTCAGACATTTGCAAAAGAGTGGGACTTTGTACATGTTACTAGTAGTCCAGAATATCCACAGTCAAATGGACTAGTTGAAACGTGAATTACAGAGTGCAAAGCAATTACTTGAGAGGTCAAAGCGCGATAATACCAGAGCTGTAGGCTCTTGTGCTGGAAACCTGGTCTTTTACAGGAATCAGCTGTGCCTTAAAAACTAATCCATATTTCCACCAGTTTATTAATTTCCATTTTACTGGCCAGAGCAGGAATCTGAGGAAAGAGGGAGACCTTCATTCAATGGATATTCATAGTCAGCACGGCTGCAAGAGTTAAGAAGGGCTCATTATTTGCTCATAGTCATCTCTTCTGGGGAGGATACTCACAGTAGCCGAATGAACTATTAGCAAGTAGATTGCCAAAAAACATCATTTTTGCCATTAGGCACTTAACTATCTGCTAGAAAAGACCCCTGTCAAAGGCCTCACCACTAGATGCACAGCTGCTTTAAGTGGATTGTTCTAGAATATCTCCATTGCAGACAGTTGCACCATGACCATTTAGTCCTTGATGCTTATACTCACCAAGCATTAGTGTCTCTGATAGTTCTAGGAAGTCGGCTTTGTTTGGTATTTTGAGACTTGGCCTTCTGATCTTTGGTACTTCTGGTGTCCTTAAGAGTTACTGTTTTGGAATCCTTTCTTTTTATATTAAGGAAGGCATGTGTGACATCAGATGTAAAGTGAAATCTTGCCTTATCAGCTGATATACTAAGAAACCCTCAACTTTGGCTTTTAGAATTCCATGCGAGTCATGCAGGTTTGTTAGTAATATGTTGTTACCAATGTAGGTATTAAATATTTTTATTTCTTAATTTTC
Source organism: Protopterus annectens (assembly GCF_019279795.1). Classification (NCBI taxonomy): domain Eukaryota; kingdom Metazoa; phylum Chordata; order Ceratodontiformes; family Protopteridae; genus Protopterus; species Protopterus annectens. The sequence continues at coordinate 1,895,122,863 of NC_056735.1, forward strand.
AGGAAATTTGCTCACTAGTGTTTGAGGGTGAAGTGATGGGTTCAGACTGTGTGCTGTTATAGTCAGCTCATGATATGCTGAGAATTTTTGGCACTAAACCGTCATTACTTCCTCCTGCTTGGGTGCTCCCAAAAAGTGTGCCAGATTGTGAATTAGAGGATGATCCCATCAGGAAGGTTGCTAGTATAAAACAAGTGATGCAGTAAAAATGTGTTTGGTGGTGTGGATGTGGAACTGTGCTCTTGGTTTACTACGGTTTGCAAAGTATCCGCTGCATAGAAAGTTAGACTGAATGGGTTTAGGAGCCTTTATCTCTCAGCAAAGTGTGCATTTTTACATCTTGGTGCTACCTTGAAGAAAGGGCCTGGAAAGTGACAATTTTGGGGGTGTGGCCAAAGTATGATACTGGTGCTTAACCAGTAATCCTTTGCCAGCCAACAACATGCAATATGGCTTTTAAATATTTATTTGTGCTTTCTGCTTACTCATTTAGCATTTCCACCCTTTTCACTGATGCCCGCTTCCTCATTGTTCATTGTTAATAGGTTCATAGTTTAGTACTAGGTTAACTGCTCCTGTGGGCCATTTTAAGCCTAGCCAATTATCCCATATGAGAATCAAACCTTGTACCTATTGTTTGTAAGGTAAATACCTTAACCATTATGCCATCATCAGTATTTTTACATTCACTTACTGCCATTGACCAAGGATTTGAGGGAAGTACCAGCACAAAAAAAAATAAAGTCCTGCTGTGGTAATGTGAAAGGGAACAAAGAATGACAACTGCATGCATGTAATTCAACATTATTTTAAGTAAAAAATTACTTGGAGCACCACTTTTTTACTGTTGGCCATTTTTCTTGAAAACCAACATCCAAAAAACATTTTTATCATATAACATTTTTCTGTTCTTTATTGAAGGTTGAGGATGTGTGGCTAAAGTCACTATGACATCCCTTCAAGTTGGACAATGCCTTTGTTGAGCTGGGTGCTGCTTTGTTGATTGTTGTAAAACATTGTGCCTTTGTGCAGCTAAAAATCTAACTGAAAAGTGCTACATACTGAAAAGTGATATGGAGTTTTATGTTAGTTACAGCTACCCTTTGAGCAAGCTTCCTTACATATACCAAACATAGTGGACCATTTAGCACACTGTGGTGAGGTGTAGCTTAAAGACAAGTATCACCCACAAAATGAAACCACCAAGTTGCAAGACTTGCATATTTGAGTAAGCTCAACATAAAAGTGAATGTATGTGTTTAATCTGTCCAGTAGGAACAGTCAGGGAACTTTATGGAGACATTTTAAACATTGCTGCTATTGCAACAATCCGTTAAGTCAATGTAGGATCTCTGTGTTCTGTTTGGGAACAGAAGAGCATAACAAAAGTCAGATGCAGTTTTTAAATCATTAGCAGTGAAATGCCCCCAATGATGCTTCAGTTATTTGCTCAGATTGGCACTAAATGATGAAACATTGCAATGACAATGCCATGTTATCTTTTAAAACTTCATTTTTGTTTTGTCAGCTAACTACTAATTGGAGCATACATTGACAACCTGATAAGTTATGTTTGATGCATTAATTAACAAATATGAGCATACCATGGCTTTTAAATATTTATTTGTGCTTAAAGTTTTCATATGGCTTTGGCAAAAATGCAGATAAATTTTAATAAGTGGGCCATCCACGAAGACTGCAGTGGTGTAGCTTAATTGTAGATTAAAACAAGGCTGGCATTCGCCTTTAGCAAAATTTGACTATTCTTGTGGAACTTGAAAATGATGATACTTAACAGTAGCAGAGTTTTTCATCTAAGGTCATAGCAGTGTTTTATTTTCAGCTCCTATTATTTCTGATGAAATGAGGTTGCCAAGCAATATTTTCATCCATGGTGTTACCTCTCAGAAGGCAGACGTTCTGAATTAAAATGTGTTTATCCACGTTTATTACTTAGAAGAACTGTGGAGGCTTTATCATGTGATTATTAATGTAATCCGTTTGTATTTTCAGTTAGCTGTAAGGCAGTAGTGACAATAAGTTAAAATGAAAGCAGGAAGCATAACTCTCAACTTCTTAACAAAAGAAATCTGGACAAAGCCAAAAATAGTTGGGGGGTGCAAAGGCCCAAAAATAAGGGCAGATTTTTTTATCCCTATAAAATCACTCTCTGGTATGATTGTGATCTTCAGTAGTGAATAACTCCTGCTACTTGCTGTCTTGTTAAGATTCTGGTGTCTGGAGCATTACCCCCCCCCCCCCTTTGACATTTTCCCTCAGTGTTGGTGTACAAGCTGTGCAGAATTTCCTGTTCAGGTCCACAATGCCCAAATGGAAATCATGTTGCACTTTACAGCTTCCAGACCGGATGAAAAGTCTGCTTGGGTGAACACTGTAATGATTATCTGTTCTCCATATGCAGACGATTAAACTAGACTATGATTTGCAGGAGTACAGACAAGTTAGGCTTGAATGTGATGAAGCAGATCCTCTCTGCCAGGTAAAATACCCTAATTTCTAATGCCAGTTATGGTCCTTCCAGGCCTGCCCATTCTCCATAAACCGGTCTTTGTGAATGTTGTGTGTAAAGATCTGTAATCCACTTCTGTAATCTGTGAATCACACTCAGTTCCATAGGCTTTATTCTTTAAAAATTCAGATTATGACATTGGTCTGTGAAGTAATGATTGTACTTCACTTCTGGCCAGCTGTCTGCACTATGCCAAGATTTCACACTAAATAAATCATAACCGGAAACAAAAACATTTTTGAAGCCAGCTAACACACTAGTCTTGTCAGCGAAACAGTCCTCACGTGGCATATTAAAAAATAAGATGACCGCTATAAAGCCTAAATGTTACGGAAGTCTGTATCTTAAAATAAGTACAAAAACAGCACATGCACTGCAAAGCTCTCAGCTGAAAAGTCATTTTAACAAATGGAACTAAAATGGAACTGATCTATAGATTATGCAATGTAGTTGATGAATATGTTTGCATAGGTCTCTCATGTACTGCTGATGCGGAATGTTTTTGGGTTACTCTGGTCTGTTAGCTTTGCTCTTGATAGCTCAGGATAACCAAAGGGCATCTCATATCAATATTAATTCTTAGATTATGCAGCCGGCTCTGTTGGCATAGTGGGATAAAGCTATTTGACCCAGGCAACCTCATGCTGGTATAAAGCCTTGAGTTTAGTCAGTGTGTTGGGCATCTGTTGGAGCTGGCATGGGGGGGGGGGCATAACTAGGCTTAGCCTGCTTGTCTCTCCTTGGGGGTAAGATTAAGGGAATGTTTGCCTAGGTACACCTCCCATGATTGAAAGCTGAAGACTTGGGAGCACATGTATGCTATGTACATGGGAGTGGGGGGCAACACCATTTGTAACGTGCAGTGGTATGTACAGGCATCAGTGAGGCTTCAAAAAAAAAAAAAAATATTCCTTACCACATGGATGTTTGCTTCCTCTTCTGACTTGCTTGAGTCATGCAAAAGGAATGAATGTGCTATAGGAGTCTTAGCTCCAGCAGATGAGCAGGACTGTGTTGCATGCCTGGGGGTGAATTGGGGGGTTTATATTGGATGCTCGAACTTTCAAAAGTTCGAGTGTCATATGGTCGACACCATATGATCGAACTTTTGAACATTTGAAAGTTTTAATGGAGATCTCTGTACAGCGCGGAATGAAAAGATTTCCCTTTTCTGCACTGTAGTGCGATCTTGAAGTTGGTATATTTAAAGAGCGGGTGGTGTAGGAGGTGCAGGGGGGCTTACCCTCCTGCTTAAAATGTTCAGGTACGTTATTTGTAGTTTTTTTTTTTTTTTTTTTGGATGTTCGAACTAGTTTGATCATATGGTGTCGACCATATGACACTCGAACTTTTAAAAGTTCAATCATCCAGTATAGACCCAATCAGGGTTTGATGGTCAGCAGTATATTCTCTGTTATCCAACCTTTGTGCCCTTTTTTGAATGCATAATACTGGGCATTTTTGAAAGAGAAATATAGCTGAAGTTGTGCATTGATTTAAAGGTCTCATATTTCAGACTTTGGTTCTAAAATATCTGTTTTTTTCTGAGCACTGCTAATCTTACAGAAGGTTACTCTCGGTTACTATAGTTTTACTTTAGACTTTTTCTTTGTTTGGCATGAAGCATATACCTTACAGAAACTTTCTGCCGACTTTATTCCTTTCACTATATACTCCACCCATCTCCAAAACATAACACCAGACATGAAGTTTTAACTGCTTTTGATTTGGCAGTTAATACTATCAATGTTACATAACTTCAGAGTGAACATGCTTCCTAATATATTTTCACCTAAAGACAAATTTTCTTTTCCGTAATGTTTTGGAAAGTCTTTACTCTAGTACCTTGTCTTGAAATGTCTGTGGTATCCAGATGTGATGATTGAAGCAGTATAGTCAGCGGTTCAGTTTGTCCTCTGGCGCACACTGTGGTTTGAAGGAAATGTAGGCAAGGAGAATAGAAGACCATCATGGTAGATGTGTTTGAGATATTGTTATATTGGAGAGGAAAGTCATCAGTTCTGCAGTTCTCCAACTAATTTGCTTTTATAGAGATAAGTACTATTTTCAAATGATGCCAGGCAGAAAGGGAACCAGAAAGTGGCGAAAGAAACTATTTGGCAAGCTGCCTGTCAATAAGCAGCAGCATGGAAGGGCAGTGGCAACAGAGGAACCAAGTGAAGCAGTTACAACAGATGGAGTGGGGTTGGAAACTCTTTTCTCACAAGTAATGGATAAACTTCAGGAGATGGCAAACTGGATTTGTTTGTAGCCCGACAGAGGAAAAAATGATTGCTGATATTTAGGTAATGTCACATTATTCTGATGTCAAGCTTTACAAAGATTTGAGTTAGCAGTGTACACTGGTTACAGATAATCATGCCCTTGTGGAGAAATTGAAACAGAAATTTATTGACTTTGAGAGAACAGAGCATATTGGAAAAAAAACTTTGGTTTATTGGGATCCCCCAGAAAAGGTAGAAGGAAAAGAGACTCCTTGGGTTTTATTCAAAAAATGCATGCTGACTGGTCTGCTTTGTAACCAACAGAAATCGAGAGATCATAGGCTCTTTACTCCTGGAAAAGCATTAAGTGCAAGATGGCTATGACAGTTTGTCAGGTTCCCCACATACGAGATGAAGGAACATTTACTTTCAGTCTTGTGGAAGCTTTGGAAAAAAATGCATCAACTCCAGGGTATACACAGAGCCCGGTTTTAGTGAAGAAACTAGGAGGAAAAAAGCATGACTCTGTGATCGAGGGCACAAATATTAAAGTTTAAAGTAATTTATCCAGCTTATTTCAAGACTTCTTCCTGTCTGGTGTGAAGACTTTTTTAGTCCCTGGTGAATCACAATGAGTGTTGAAGGACTGGACTGCCAAGCAGGAAGGGCAGCAGGACATGATAGCAGGGAAGGCAGTAGTGATGCAAGAGCTGCAGGGTGGAAAGCTCCAGTACTGTCTACTTTGTTCAAACAAATTACAGCAAAGGCAGAAAATAATGGAACTGATTTAACAGAAATTAAGAGCAAGATCTCCCCATTCCCATAAATACCAAGATTATAAATGGTTTTGATAGAATTGGAAGTGTTCAAGGTGAGTTTGTAAAAGGGAAATATATATGGTTAAAATTAAAAAAAAATAAAAAATAAAAAACGGTAACCAGAACATATTGGGAAACTTAAACTAAATGCACATCTAGACTGAGGAAATAAAGTAATGTGGCATGACAGTAAAAGGAAATGGTTAAATTTCTCATGAAAAGTAAATAGGCTAAATAACCCAGTGAAATTGAAAAAAACAGGATATGTAGTTTCTCCAGGAAACGCACTTATCAGGAAAGATTTGGATATCAACTAATAGTTGGAGCAGGCACATGGAAAAGAGGGGTTGCTATAGTGCTTAACACAGCTTTAGATTACAAACTGGATGGTCAGTTGGAGGATAGTGAAGGTCGTTATGCGTTATGTAGCCCTAAATGTTTTGCTAGATTTCAGGTTATTTTCTTTGATGAGTATACATTACATATCGACAGCCAGAGTGACCCTTAATAGAATTTAAGGATTTATGTAAAATATAACAGAGTCATATGAAGGGAAGTTCATTTGGGCAGGGAACTTTAATCTAGTGACAGGTTTTAAAGATGAAGAAAAACTGTCCTGAAAGTTGTAGCATCTCAAGTGGATGGAGGTAGTTCACATTGCTGACAGTAGTACTCCATATACTACATGTCTATGACAGAAAGGGGTGGAGTCCAAACTCCATTTACTTGTTATTGAGCAGTATGTAATAGGTATTCAAGAGCAGGTAGGATTTACATTCTCCAAGGAAGCAATTGCGGTCAGATGTTGGGAAGTACAAGCAATTACATTGTCAGAACATGCCCCCCCCCCCCTTAGTGTCAACACTCAAGGTGGCCACCTAAAGATGCCATAGAAATTGGAGATTTTCCTTAAAAATTATAGTAATTCAAACAACTTTCAGAAATGGAGAAAACAAGTAGAGGATAGAGGAGAGCTAAATAGAGCCGGTGACAAAAAAAAAAAATGGCAAACTGGGTTAAGGACAAGGAAGGATGGTTGAAGGCAGAAAGTTCTGCAGCTGTTAAGCAAAAAGCAGTGCAACATCTAGACATGACTGCCAGTAAGAGAAGGGTTCTCTGAAGCCTTGATTCTGTGGACTCTGTCTCTAGAGTGTTGTCTGCCATTAAATCCTCTGCCTCTAGAAGAAGAATCTTTTTAGGAATCCCGGAAAGAACCTTGAGATTTCCTGAACCACATCATCTTCCCACTCCATTGGTTTCTTGGAAAGGTCCGTTGAAGGGAAAAAATTTGATCCCTACAACAGACAAGGTGTTTCTCTCCTGCTTTCTGTGGATAAGAGTTTTTGACCAATGGTCCAAAAAGGGAAGAGCCATAGAAAGGGGTGTTGATGAAGGACCTCTTAAAGGGTTCTGCAAATCTGCAAAGCTTTATCCAGGCATGTCTCCTAAATGCTATGCCTGTGTTGGCTGCTTGAGAGGTTATGTCCATGGCATTAGAGATTAGCCCCATCGAGGAATTGGAGGCATGTCTCCTAAATGCTATGCCTGTGTTGGCTGCTTGAGAGGTTCTATCCATGGCATTAGAGATTAGCCCCATCGAGGAATTGGAGGCAGAGGAAAGAGTGGCCAATTGGGGCGAAACCTTCTTGAGGTCCTCCTCTGACAAGGACTCTGTCAGAGAGTTAGTAAGTTCTTTAACCAAGTCCCTCTGTAGATGCATGAAATGTGCCAAGTAATTCAGTGCTCTCAGCATAAAGGTAGCTGCAGCATAAATGCACTTCCCATGTCTGTCCAATGCCCAAAGCTCCTTGTTTGGGTGGGTGGACAGTGGAGCACTGTTGTGCTAGCTCCTCCTTGGTGGCTGCTGACACCACAGTTGCATCAGTGGGGATACCTTTACTGCAATGCAAACGATCAGTAGGCAGGCTGAGGTATTTATCTGCACACTTGAGTGTGGGCTGCAAGGTGTCTGGCTCCTTCCACGCCCAGTGGGAAGCTGCATCAATAAGTTCATCTTCCACCCAGGATGTAGATGGGCCCATCCCAAAGGCCTCCAGGAGCACAGACTCCTTAGAAGAAGGGGGTTGGGATGACCATCCACCCCTTTTGCTTTAGGATTTCTAAAATATCTCCAAAGGAGATGTAGGGTGGAGATCGGGGGGACCCTTCTCTCCTCATTGAAGTCTGTGTTTTCGGTCAAGGACTCCAAAGGGGAGGCCAAGTGCTTCCTCTTGCACTGTTTCTTCTGATGAACCTCCCCGTGGGATGCTTAGGAGAGGAATCAGAGGAACAGAGTACCTCCTGCAAGGGGAAGGCCTGGTGGCTCTCCTATAGTTGACTACAGGCAGGATGAATGGGCCCAAAGCTCCGATCAGAAGGGGACTGGATAGGATCCAGGTTGGGGGGGGGTGAGGAGACGCATCTCCAGTGGCGGCTGGTGACTTCAAATCACAGGGGGGCTGCAGGAGACGCTGAATGGGTGGGGTCAAAGGGAAGGGGTGTGGTCAACCATAAAGGGGAGGAGCTATGCACAAAACCACAAAAAAACTAACTTTAATTAAATACGCTGCCCTGGGTGGCAAACCATCATTATGAAAGTCCAATCAAGACAAAAATAAGTGTAGAAGAATAAAAATATTTCAATGCATTGGCTGCATGACAGCTTACTTAATATCTAGATGGAAACAAAAGGTTGTGAGGCATGAAAAAATAAATTACTTTTAAATACATTACTGGAATGCCAGTCAAAATCAAGTATAAGAAAACCAGAAGCACTCAACTCAAACTACTTCTCCTTGCACTGCAGTTCTAATTATAATATATTCAGCTTTATTAAAGTACCAAGCAACATGCTGAAAGTAGAAATCTATGTGATGCCCCACTTGTAAAAATGTTTCTTATCCAAAAAGACCTGCTGCCTGACAACGTTTCATGGGGAAAACATGATAAAAGTAAAAATGAAAAGCAAACAAGAAACAAGCTCAAGATACATTGCTTAAAGGATTACTGTACAGGTTATGGACCACACATGATTGGCATTCTGTTTAGTTTACGGGTAAAGCCTGTAGAGATGACTGGAAGTCTCCAACAAGTGTAATGAGCTTTTTAAAATAATGGAATCCTGTCCTTTAATACCCAAGGCTTATACATTATCTAGTCAAGTATTCTCTGCATGGCAACAACAGAAAGGCTTTCAATGTTGGCAATTCTTTAACAGTATGCTTATTAAAGCTTACTTGCATCTTACGATGTCAGACAAGCTTACCTTATGGTCATTAAAGCATTGCTACTTAAACACAGAGCAACAGGCACTTTGAGTAATAAGCATAAATCAACAGTACAAAAATATGACAGAAACCAGACCATTCTGCAAAATCAAGGACAGATGAAAAGCCACTGTAGTACTTATGCAGTGTGTCCTCCCCATCCAAGGTAGATACAACTACTCCTTGCCTTGCTTGGACACATCCAGAGTCACTACATGGGGAGTGGGGTGCAACAAGCATGTCACAATTTGAAATCTCTCTGGCTGACTGTGATGGCCCTGACACATTTGTCATACCTCTCAACTTCAAGAGCAAGAAATCTGGACAAAGCCATACACAGAAGTGGGACAAAGGCACAACAAGAAGGACAATTTTTAAATATTGCTCTAATAAACTTAGAAAGATAATAGAATAGGTCTTGCATTAGTATGAATTTTCTGAAGGGTATAAAATCTGAAACTCAAATGTCTGTCATTTTCTAACTTCAGTCTTTAGTGATTTGTCACTAATTTGCCAAAAAACACAATTTTATGAAAAATGGACCAAAAATGTGATGCAAAAATATAAAATAGACACACAATACAGCTTCTACCTGTCAAAGAAGGGACACTTTAATATTAGTACTGCTACCTTGAGCAGCTGACAAAATAAAAGAATCTACATGCATTTCAAGTAATCTATAACTTTGATTATTACAGTTATTTCTTAATTGTAAACCCTCCATGTTTTCTTCCAAAATTGCTATTTTATGGAGGGATTATTAGGGGAAGAGCAACATTTTGAGCCAAAAATTGGGGACAGTTGAGAGGTTGGCTATGCCTAATTCTATAAAGCAATTTATTTGCATGTACCTCTCAACCTGTTAATGCAGTAAATCTGAACAAGGCCAAATATATTGGGGCACATATAAACAGTACTAAAATTGCTCTTGTATAAATTGAGACAGTTGATAGAACGGCTCTTACTTTAACATGCATTTTATGAAGGTTATGAAGTCTGAAACTTATTATTTAGTGACTTCTGGCAAATCATTTAGGAATTAAAACTACAAATTTTATGAACAACAAACCAAAAATAAGAAGCAAAAATCTATTCATTCTTTGAAAATCTGGACAGTTGGGAGGTATAGTTCAGCTGGGCCTGTCTGAGTTTGCTGCCCTTCCCCTGACAAAATAATGGTTGAACTGGAGCCTCTGCAGCCATTCCAATTAACCATTACTTGGCTATTTCACTCCATTTACCATAAACACTAATGTGCATACTGCTTTACTTCAATGATTGGACTTCATTTGAAAGTTTTATTTTGTATTTTACAGCACAAACATTAAGTAATCTGTTAAACAAAGCAATGCAGTCTCACAATGAAAACTTAGCATTAAAACTTCTCTGCCCTTGAAACTCACATTCATTGAAACAGCATTGAAACCCACATTCAAAGAAAATACATTTTGCCAGTGGCAGATAAAGATTAATTTTGGGCTGTTTTCGAATCATAGGCCCCTTGCATATGAAACATACATGTGCTCTTGTATACACCTTCCTCATTGTACTAAAAATTATATTCCTTGTACAATACAGTACACTTGTTAGAGGGTGTTTTAAATTTGTTTTGAACATTTTTCCAGTAAGCAATGAAACAAAACATATGCACCCATAATGGCAAAACTGCCCAGTTGAGAACATTTATCATAAAAAGTCTACTCAGACTTCCACAGTCCACCATTATTAGTAAATATACACAATTCTACAGTCCACCATTATTAGTAAATATGCACAATTCCACAGTCCACCATTATTAGTAAATATGCACAATTCTACAGTCCACCATTATCAGTAAATATGCACAATTCTACAGTGCACCTTTATCAGTAAATATGCACAATTCTACAGTCCATATTCAGTGAATTCAGTTCTTGCCATAGCTGTCAACCTTAGCACAAAAACCTGGACAAGCCAATAATGGGGAATACAGTCCCAAAAATAGGGACAAATTTAAAATATTCATCTTATAAACTTAGAAAATTGCTAGAAAAAAGGTTGTGCTACTATGTATTCTGAAGAACATGAAGTTTGAAATTCAAATGCCGGTCAATTCTACTGCGGACAGAACAAAAACAATTTTCAGCAGAGACGAGGGATTAATACTGCAGTCACGCCTTTGTAAAATGGCAGGGCATCAGAGCAAATCCACACAAACACAGGCAGGAGATGCAGACTCCAAACAGAAGCCACCCCAACCAAGAATCAAACCAGAAAACCTATAGCTGTGAGGCAACAATACTACCACCGCACCATCAATTATGCAAGGAATTAAACATTCAGAAACCTGAAGTCTGAAATTCAAATGCCTGTCAATTTTACTGCGGACAGAACAAAACCAATTTTCAGCAGGGATTAAAACTGCAGACACGTCTTTGTAAAATGGCAGGGCACCAGAGCAAATCCACACAAACACATGGAGGAGATGCAGACTCCACACAGAAGCCACCCCAACCAAGAATCAAACCAGAAAACCTATAGCTGTGAGGCAACAATACTACCACTGCACCATCAAATCTGCAAGGAATCAAACATTCAGAAACCTGAAGTCTGAAATTCAAATGCCTGTCAATTTTACTGCGGACAGAACAAAACAATTTTCAGCAGAGATGCAGGGATTAATACTGCAGACACGTCTTTGCAAAATGGCAGGGCACCAGAGCAAATCCACACAAATACAGGGAGGAGATGCAGACAGAAGCCACCCCAACCAAGAATCAAACCAGAAAACCTATAGTTGTGAGGTAACAATACTATCACTGCACCATCAATTATACAAGGAATTAAACATTCAGAAACCTGAAGTCTGAAATTCAAATGCCTGTCAAATTTACTGCGGACAGAACAAAACAATTTTCAGCAGAGACGCAGGGATTAAAACTGCAGACACATCTTTGTAAAATGGCAGGGCACCAGAGCAAATCCACACAAACACAGGCAGGAGATGCAGACTCCACACAGAAGCCACCCCAACCAAGAATCAAACCAGAAAACCTATAGCTGTGAGGCAACAATACTACCACTGCACCATCAAATCTGCAAGGAATTAAACATTCAGAAACCTGAAGTCTGAAATTCAAATGCCTGTCAAATTTACTGCGGACAGAACAAAAACAATTTTCAGCAGAGACGCAGGGATTAAAACTGCAGACACATCTTTGTAAAATGGCAGGGCACCAGAGCAAATCCACACAAACACAGGCAGGAGATGCAGACTCCAAACAGAAGCCACCCCAACCAAGAATCAAACCAGAAAACCTATAGCTGTGAGGCAACAATACTACCACCGCACCATCAATTATGCAAGGAGTTAAACATTCAGAAACCTGAAGTCTGAAATTCAAATGCCTGTCAATTTTACTGCGGACAGAACAAAACCAATTTTCAGCAGGGATTACAACTGCAGACACGTCTTTGTAAAATGGCAGGGCACCAGAGCAAATCCACACAAACACATGGAGGAGATGCAGACTCCACACAGAAGCCACCCCAACCAAGAATCAAACCAGAAAACCTATAGCTGTGAGGCAACAATACTACCACTGCACCATCAAATACGCAGGGAATTAAACATTCAGAAACCCTTAAGTCTGAAATTCAAATGCCTATCAATTTTATTTAACATTTTTAATCAGGACAGTCTGACTTGGAACAAATAAACAAATTTTCAGCGGAGGCCCAGGAAGAAATAATGCAGACATGTCTTTGTAACATGGGAGGGCACAAAAGCAAACCCACACAAACACAGGGAGAAGATACAGACCCCACAAAGAAGGAACCCCAGCCAAGAATCAAACCCAAGAACCTGCAGCTGTGAGGCAACAATGCTACTACTACACCATCAAATATCAAGCATTGCAACATTTACAAACCACAGATATTATGAGGAACAGATCAGATCAAATATGAGGTAAAAATCTGAAATTTTTACAAATGGTGGTGGGTAGGGAACTCAAGTCTTTAACACCTGCATACAGGGTACAGGGTTCAAGCCTGAGGCATTCCCTACCACACCACCATAAGCACCTGGGGCATTTTCACACACACACACACACACACACACACACACACACACACACACACACACACACACACACACACACCAGTAAAGCACAAGCACCATACACAAACTCCAGTAAAGCACAAGCACCATACACAAACTCCAGTAAAGCACAAGCACCATACACAAACTCCAGTAAAGCACAAGCACCATACACAAATAAAAAGAAAAATAAACATTGTAAATTGAAAGGCACCTTACCTGAATGAATACATCCAGAGTTAACGTCCGTACATACATCCTTCCCGCGCAATACTGAAGACCCGCGAGATCCACATGCTCCTTCCCGACGAGATCCCTAAGGCACTGTCCCGAGTCCCTGCTGCTCCTCTTGCAGTCCGGACGCGTCCCATAATCCTGGCGGGTCTGTGCACTGTAAAAGTGCACAGACGCTCCTTGTGTCCCCCTATGGGGACGGCCGGGCTGCCTTGAGCATGCGCATAGACCGATAAGCCGGGACTCGGTCTATGCGCGAAGTCCGCGAATTTTAAAAAAATATTTTTTTTTATTTTTCATTTCTTTTTCTTTCTTTTTTTCTTTTTGAGGGGGCTGCAGTCCGGCAGCCCTATGCCACGAGCCGCCCCTGCGCATCTCTATCTCTAGAGAATGTCCTCTCTGCCACCTGAAAGGCAGATGAAGCCGGGGAAACACTTTCCTCTCACCCCAATCCCCCCGGAGCCAAAGCTGTCAGAGGAGAGAAGGTAGAAGCTACCCTAGATCCGGCACCTCCAGAAACAGCAGACCAAGCTGTTGAGAGCCGAGGCCCATAGGGGAAGAGACTGATCCAACAAAGTTGGAGCTGAGACCATCCCTGCATAGTTGACACTGACGTTTCGAGTCCAGGGCCCACTGTGCTCCGAAAACCTCAGAACAGATCTGGCCTGGGACATTGATAGAGTCGAGGAAGGATACATTCTCATCTTCGATGATGGCGCTCTTGGATAAACAGGATCATGGATTTCAGAAGCTGATGGTCTGATTGGAAGAGGAGTTTGTACTATAGGAGTCAGAGCTGTCATGGATCCAGTATGGGAAGGAGATGGCAGAATCCCCAACTGAATCTGAGCATTGATGAAACTCCGTATCATCCTGTCCATATCTGAATGGGAAAGCCACGATGATCTAGAAGAAGCTCAGGAATGAGTAGATTTAGCAGGAGAATGACTGGTCTGAGTAGTCTGAGCCAGAAATGTTGACTTTCTGCTTGACCTCTGATGCAAAGGCTTTGGATCTAAGGTGGATTTACTCAGCAGGAACTTCAGATCCTAATAATATCTGATGGATCCGCTGGGAAGCTTGGACCTGAAGTCTTAGGACCCAAGAAAGTTTGGATATGAGGAATGGTCATAGTCTGTCCAGGTTTTGTCAGATCTGATGAGGAGTGGTTATCAGCTGGATCAGACAACTTTTGCTTCTTTTCCGGGTACAGAAGACGTATTCCCTGGGATGCTAAGGGGGTATACTTCAACTGTTTGGAAGTCGTAGGTTTCAAGGGGGGTTTGAGCCCCAGAAGCCGGTAAAAGACCTCTTAATATTAGCATATTTCTACATTCTGATAGAGCGTGGGGATTAAAGGCTGTGCAAGTATCACAGTCAGCTTCTAAGTGCCCAGGCCCAAGACTGTAGACGCACCTCTTGTGGGCATCCAGATTCAGAATTGTGTTCACAAGAGGTGCATCGTTTGACCCCTTTTCATCCCACTTACACACACACACACACACACACACACAGTCACTTTCAGGCAGAGATGGTATCAAACAAAAAAACAATACTGGGAAAGTAGTTTAAAAAAAAAAAGAGAGGTGTGAAAACGAGAGAGAATTGCCAATGGCCAGACTAATAGAGAGAGCATGGGGGGGGGGTGAAACCTTAACGCACACAATCAACTAAATGCTTAGGAGGGGAGGTTTAGATATGACAGATAAAGAAGATAAGGAAATTCTATGAAAGAATTTTAGCAAATTTCAAAGAAAATAGAAAAAAAGGTAAAAATTCACTTATTTGCGCTTGAGGCATCGGAATATCGTGTGTGCTGGATGGTAGCAAACTAGATCTGAGGAGTTGGAAGAAATGTCAGGCATCATGGGAGAGGGAGGAACTCAAGGCTTGGATGGTATCTTGTGAAACGGCCAAATCATTTCTGATATCGGATCCTAAGACCCATCAGTGAAGAAGAATGAAATTGGACAACACAGATACCAAGTTATGGATAATTTCTAATTTTCAGCAAGGAATATTACTTGTAGGGGAGGACTGGAATTTGATTTACAGCAGTGAAGATGTGTCTGGTGGGCCCAGAAGGGAAAGTGTAACAAAGCAGGGTAGACGTTTGAAGAAATCTATGAATATATTTGGCATTGAAGATGTGAATTCAGTAATAGCAGTTTGGTGTGAATTTGCATGTTGTTTGCCAAGATATAAAAACTGGGTTAGGCTAAATATAATTTACATCTCACAGGAACAACGTGCATTTAATTGAAGGTCTTGATATGCACCCAGTAACTATTTCAGATCATGCACCAATAATTAAAATAAAAACACAGGGAAAAGAAGCAAAAATGAGTCACTTGTGCTTTCCCATCTATCTGTTGAAAAAAATAGGAGTTTAAGGAATGGGTAGCAGAGATTTAAGAGCTATTCAGTATAGCTAGGGAGAGGGATAACATTAATGTGGAGATTAAAAATAGGGTGGAAATAAAATAAAAGAAGCTATGGTTAAGAAGTAATAAAAATTATTTAGAATGACTGATGAATGTTTAAGTATTGCAGAATTGGCGGAATTGCACAGATCAAGAAGAGGATCAACTGCAGAATGCAAAGCAGAAAATAAGGGATTACCTCGATAATATACATGAGTTTAGAAAGATTGCTGTTAAGCGACTGTGTTTTGATGACACTCGAGCACAAGCAGTTTTAGCACAATGACTCAAGTGACAGAAAGTAGAAAGGGCGATCACCAAATTGAGGGAGCCTATAACAAGGAAGGTAAAAAGAGTTCCTGTACAGGTGGTATAAATATTTTGGAAATTCTATGAAAGTCTATATAAAGCAGAGAAATATGGAACTCGAGAAAAGATGCAAATGCAAATGTTTATGGAAGAATTAAATATACAAAGGTGAAAGGTAGATGAGACTCTGTTACTAATGGTTAGGATAGGAGGAGATAAGATAAAAATTGTGATGTATTAGCAATCTGCAGGAAAGTTCCCCAGAAATGCATAGTATTTCTGTGTAAGTTAGGAGGGAAAAACTGATGAAGATCTGCAAGGTTTTGTTTAACAGTATTTTAAGAGAAGTACCAACATCCTGGAGTAAAGCAGTGGTAGCTGTAATACCTAAAGAGGGTAAAGATCCATCAGATCTAGCTTTATACAGGCCCATTTCAATACTAAACCATGATTATGCAATGTTCCTGTCTATAATGGGTAAAACAATGTTAAACATAATGCCAGAATTGACACATGTTGGATCAGTGTGGTTTTGTGGAGGGGAAGCAAACATTTGACAACATTAACGAAACATTGATGATCCAGAGGAAAGCAGAATTTAAGAAAATATTGTTGTTGGTGGGTCTTAATACAGAGAAAGCGTTTGAGAGAGGACAACGGAAGCATTTGCATTTCCTGACAAAATTATAAGGTTGATTAGGAGGATACATGAAGGATCGGAGGTGAAAATTAAAGTGATTGGGGTCCTCTCTGATAATTTCTGCTTGAGCAGTGGAAATAGGCAGTGGTGTCCTCTTTCCCTTTTGTTGTTTTATATTTAAAATCATTGGAAAAGAAAATAAATGACTCAGAAATTCATGGATATAATTGGTATGGTAGTCAAGAAGAGCTGGCTGTTTTTGCAGATATTTTATACCTGACCAAAACAGAGAGAGACATTACAGTATTGTGGAACATTTTGAGATAGTTTCATATCTTTTCAGGATACAAAATTAATGAAGCTAAAACAAAGGCAATACCGGTAAATCATGTATCTACATATGAATGGTTCAACAATATCCATATTTATGGGGATAAGATAAAATGAAATATTTAGGAATATGGACTAAAAATTATTATGGTGTGGCAGCTAAGGATATATAGGAAGAGACTAAAAAAGATAATACAGAAATTGAGAAAATGTAAACTTTGTTATATGGATATGTATAGTAATATACAAACAGTTAAATAATTTTAGTCCCATTAGTCTTGTACACAGGTCAGGCATGTTTTTATCAACCAGAGGGGAAGTTGTGGATCGCAATTAATAAAGAGCTGAACGACGTTATCTAGGAGAGGAATATGGCAAGAGTCAAGTGGGATAAGCTGATTATTCCAGTAGAACAAGGCGGATTGGGTCACCCGATTTGAAGGGGTATTTCAGAGCAGTTAAAGCCAGTGGCGGCTGGTGACTTCAAATCAAGGGGGGGCTGCAGGAGACAGCTGAATGGGTGGGGCCCAATGGTAAGGAGTGTGACAAACTAGAAATGGGTGGAGCTATGCTAAAAACCCCAAAAACTGGAACTTTAATATAATACAGTGCCCTGGGTGGCACTGACAAACCGTCATTATAAGAGTTGAATTAAGGCAAAATGAAGTGTAGAAGAAAAACAAATATTTCAATGCATTGGCTACATGACAGCTTACTTAATATCTAGATGGAAACAAAAAGGTTGCGAGGCATGAAAAAAATTACTTTTTAAATACATTACTGGAATGCCAGTCAAAATCAAGTATAAAAAACAGACAGCACTTAACTCAAACCACTTCTTGCACTGCAGTTCTAATTATAATTTATATTTAGCTTTACAAAAGTGCCAAGTAACATGCTGAAAGTAGCAATCTCTGTGATACCCCCCCACTTGTAAAAATGTTTATCCAAAATAAACCTGCTGCCTGACAACTATGTACTTATTTCATGGGGAAAACATGATCAAAATAAATGAACAGCAAACAAGCTCAAGACAAATTGCTTAAAGGATTACTGCACCAGGTTATGGACCCCACATGATAGATTGGAATTCTGTTTAGTTTACGGGTAAAGCCTGCAAAGATGACTGCAAGTCTCCAACAAATGTAAAGAGCTTCTAAAAATACTGTAATCCTGTCCTTTAGTACAAATACCGTCATATGCATTTCAATGCTTAAGGTTTATACGCTATCTAGTTATGTAAATATTCTCTGCTTGGCAACAACAAAAAGGCTTTCAATGTTGGTAATTTTTTAACAGTATACTTATAAAAGCTTACTTGCATCTTTGTCTCAGACAAGCTTACCTGATGGTCATTAAATCATTGATACTTAAACACAGAGAAACAGGCATTGCAAAGACATGCATTTTCTGGTTAAGAAGAAGCATAAATCAACAGTATAGAAATTACAGAAAACTAGAACGTTATGCAAAATCAAGGACAGATAAAAAGCCACTGTAGTATTTGTCTACCATGGATGGTGTGATACTCTGTACACTTACACTGCATAACTGTTCCTTACCTTGCTTGGACACATCCAGAGTCACTACATGGGGGAGCGGGGTGCAACAAGTATGTCACAATTTGAAGTATCTCTGGCTGACTGTGATGGCCTTCACACATTTGTCATACCTCTCAGCCTCAGAGCAAGAAATATGGACAAAGGCATCAACAGAAGTGGGACAAAGGCCCAAATATAAGGACAATGTTTTAATATTGCTCTTATGAACTTAGAAAGGTAATAGAATAGTAGGGTCTGAAACTCAATGTCTGTCATTATTTAGTGACTTCATTCCTAAATGATTTGCCAGAAAATCACAAATTTTAGGAGGAACAAACCAAAGTTAAGAAGCAAAAATCTATTAATTCTGCAAAAATCTGGAAAGTTGAGAGGTATAGTTCAGCCAGGGCTGTCTGAGTTTGCCACCCTTCCCCCTTACAAAATCATGGTGGAATGGGGCCTCCGCCTGCAGCTATTCCAGTATCCCATTACTTGGCTATTTTACCCCATTTACCATAAGCACTATAATGTGCATACTGCTTTACTTCTACAGCGATTTGGATTTCATTTAAAAGTTTTATTTTACACTAACAACAGACATCTGCTAAATAAAGCAATGCAGTCTCGCAATGAAAATAGACTTGGCATTAAAACTTTTCTGCCCTTGAAACTCGCATTCATTGAAACCGCTTTGAAACCCACATTCAAAGAAAATACATCTGCCCAAAGATTAACTTTGGGCTGTTTTCAAATCATAGGCACCTTGCACAGGAAACATGCATGTGTTCTTTGATAACACCTTCCTGATTGTATTAAATTATATTCCTTGTATAATATAGTGCAGTTAGAGGGCATTTTAAATCTATTGTTTTGAACATTTTTCCAGTAAACAATGAAACAAAATGCATGCACCAATAATGACAAAACTGCCCAGTTCAGAACATTTCCATCATAAAAAGTCTACTCAAACTTCTACAATCCACCAGTACATAAATATGCACAATCTCTGCAGAAGTAAAAGTCATCTAAATAATTCCACATTAAAGAGATCTGTAACTAAATGAAGAGGTTGTTGCCAGTAAACAACTTTATATTTCATTGTTTCATCTACAAATAGTGCCTGATGCCCTTCAGGAATAAATTGCCTATGTTACAATAAACAAAATGATAAGCTAGTAATATTGCAATAGGGAATTAATGGCAAACTGATAACAGGTTCATAGTTACTAGGTATCTCTACCAAAGAGAACATTCTTAGGACTGCAGCATCTACCCCCTTTAAAAGTACAACACAGTACAGTATCAGCAATGCATCTATATACTGTGGGAGTAGAACCCACAGCCTTCTGCATCAAAAACAAGTATACTACCTGTTGTGCTGTTAACAAGGCAAGCAAGTTTAGCATAAGCAGCACTAAACTTCTCTTCAAGCTCTCAGCTCCTTGTAAAATCCACTCAACACTCAACTGTATCTGTCAACTTTGAAACACAAGAATTCTGGAAAAAGACAAAATTTATTAGGGTGACAAAAGCCCAAAAACTAGGGACATACTTTAAACATTGCTTGTATAATCTTGGAAAGTTGCTAAACTAAAATGTTACATTACCACCATGCATTGCACTGCCAAACCTTGAACACAGGACCCTGTGCACTACAGTCAGAGAAACATACCACTATACCAAATCAGCTGTTTCATGAAAGACAGACCGAAACTTAAATGTGAATTCAGTTCTTACCACAGCTTTCAACCTCTTAGCACAAAACACCTAGACAAAGACAATAATGGAGGAATACAGCCCCCAGACATATTCAGTGAATTCACTTCTCACCATAGCTGTTAACCTCTTAGCACAAAAAACCTGGACAAAGCCACTATACAGCCCCCAAAAATAGGGACAATTTTCAAATATTGATCATATAAACAGAAAATTGCCAGAATAAAAGGTTTTGTGTTTCCATGTACTTTATGAAGAATATGAAGTCTGAAATTCAAATACCTGTCATTATACCTCATTTATTAGTTTATGCCAAGTGTTGCAACTCTGTTCATGCCTATTACAAAACTGTATCGTATAAGTTTAATTTGAAAGTAGTTATGCTAAGCTTACAATAATGTCTGAATTTATAAGACAAAAATTATACTGGAACGGTAATAGCTTTCATCAGAAATAGGAAATACATAAAAGAAGTCAAACCATAAAATCAAGTGCATATTGAAAAGGTTTCAGAGTTAAAAACAACACTTCACTGACTTGTTAGCTATGCTCATATGTCTCGGGAAAATGTGGAACCGTTTAACCGTCACACCTAGTCTACAATAAACAAGCACCTGCCTTATACACAACTTAAGCACAAAGCCACAAACCACAAGCTTTTTGCATAGCCGTTCTACTATCTCAGCTCTGTTTATTCACGAATTTCTCCCTTTTCCTTCAGTTTCCAACTTTTTCTCCTCATCTCTCCCACCACTTCTTCCCACATTCCCACTGTTTTGTCCAATTTACTGTACTCTACTGCCTTCTTACTGTAAGATCAGGTTATTATACTATAATTTGACTCCACTGAATACGTCTGTCCGTATCCGGCATGGTACGACACCTACCTCCGTCAAGTTTATCTCCTTCAGTTCACAAAGAAAGGTTAGGCACGCTTTCTTTTCCTCTCTTTGACTGCAAATGCAAGCTGAAAAAAGTGTTTTTATTTTTTCACTTTCAGCAACAACAGCACCCAAACGCTCTACCTCTTCTCTTCCTAACTCATAAGGCAAGACAAGTAGTACAGTACTGTGCTAATGCTACTGATTTGGTTCTTGCTCTTTTTTGAGGAGAGAATGAGAACCGGTCAGTAGCAATCCAGCCGTCCACGTCACGTACGTGCCTGCGGATGTGGCAGTCCAAACCCCCTTCTAATTTACTGCGCGGTTAAACTGCATAGACGTCTGGGCACCACACTGATGCCTTTTCATTAATCCGGACTGCCTTTACAGCAGTCAGATAGTAAAATGCATTCTTAAAAAAACTCTACGGATATGCACAGTTCGAGTTCCGGGACTTTGCAGACTTGCTCAGAAGCAATGTGTTATAGCACAGACAAAATATTATAATAGTTTTTTTTTTATGTCAAATGTTAGTACCCTTCCATCATTTTTCCTGGGAGGGCTGCAGTCCAATGGCATGAGCTGCCCCTGGTTAAAGCTCCTATACATGCCACGAGCAGAAAACTATAATTCGAAGTGGAAAGGGATGATAATGATGATGAAAAAGGGGGAAGCTCAAGAAACAAGGAGAGATTGGGGTTTTGGATGCAGGCCTTTAAGGAGAGCAAAACTAATCATACAGAATATATCTATAAAGTAGCAGAAATTATCCCAAGAATGACCACAAGAATTTCCAGTTTCCCATCCAATTGTCCAACTCATGTGCAGCTTGGACAGTTGAATGGGAAACCGGAAATTCATCCCTGGTTTGGCACCTATATCTCTAATGGACATGGGTAACCTGTAAATGGTTCATCTCCCAGGCCATTGCTTACACTTGTCAAGGGTATCAGAACTTGTCAGAGATTTGGGATGCATGACTAGGTTTAAAAAAGCCATTGTGGTGGTTAGCCTAGTAAACACCTATAAACCTAAGCCAACATGGGAATGAAGAAAGGAGATTCTTCTAATGGGGATGACTGTAATTAGGGATGTAGAAAATAGGGAAGAGGGATCTGGAATTTACTGGAGAAAACTGACAAAAGAAATCAAGGTATTGGAAGTAAATAACTAGAGAGGGAAAGATGATAGAATGGGAAAACCCCAAGAATTTACTTGGACTGCAGGTTAGAAATTGCCTTTCCTAACAAGGATTCATATCAGAGTATAGGCAGAGAAAGAAGTAGGGGGGTCCTAAATGAAAGATCAGCACTGGTAGAGTTTTTAGTAGAATCTAGAACAAAAGATACCATTAAAAAAGGAATAATAATTAGAGCATATAAACTATTGCAAGATATTTATAAGAATCAATCAGAGGATGTTAGTAAGGATTGGGAAAAGAAACAATGGGATGATATATGTATGTTTCCCAAATATGCAACAATATCTAGATGATTTAGGATTTTTGCTTGGAAGTATTTAAAGTAGATATTTTGTACCTCAAGTAGACTCCAGAGAATCTTTTCCTCAGGTAAACAGCAAATGTTGGAGGTGTGACTGGGAAGAAAGAAGTAATTTGAAACACAGTTTCTGCGTGTGCAGTGAGTTGACGGACTTTAAGAATTCCCCGCAGGGGATGCACTGTCAGAGATGCTGGGTGGGCAGATTGCCGTGACAATGGTGGTGATTTTTCCGAGCTGTGATACAGAATCGGAATTGTCTGGACATGGTAAGGCCATGCTGTGTCTAATTATGGTGGCTGCCAAAAAGGCAATTGCTAGAAAATGGAAATCAAAATCTAAACCAACTGTACTAGAATTAGTGAATATAGTAACAATGATAAAGCAACTAGAGTTGACATCTTTAGAAAAGGGTAGGAGCAAACTGCATAGGAAAAATGGGAACTGTGGAAACAGTACATCCAGTAGATGAATGAGGTTTAAAAGAAGGCAGGACTTAAATGAGCTATGTAATGTTTGACTGAAAATTATTGGGTATATTATAAGTGATGTATAATGTTTGCAACTGGGAGTGTGTCATCATAATTTGTGATGTAAAATGCTCGCAGCTAAGACTGTCAGCATGGTTTGTTTTCATTTATATAAAAATATGATTACCTATGTCATAAGTGATGGTTTAATAAAGATGTTTCTTATTTAAAAAAAGGGTCAGAAATTGAATAATTTATGTAATGTTGCTCAAGTTATATGATATATAACTATGTGTGAAGTATAATGTTTGTAAACGTGAACTTGTTAATGTAGTTTGATTACTTTTATGTAAATAGAAATTTGTCTATTTCACAAGTGATAATTCAGTAAAGGTGTTTAAAAAAACAAAGTCAGATACTTAAGGGAATACCAAATGGAAAACCCCATAAGTTGGATGAGATTCCCCAAGAATTGTATCGGCTATGAGGGGAAGACATGATGGGCAGGTTCATCTTCGTGGAAGGAAATAGTCATAACTGGCATTTTGAAATCCGCAAAGGATACCCAGTCAGTGAGTTCTTATAGGCCCCTATCTGTATTAAGTCAAGGTTAACATTTTAGTGGTGATTTTGGCATCTAGGCTGGTGGAGATGATTCCACAGTTGATCCATAAAGATTATTGTGGCTTTAAGAGCATATAAACATCTGACAACATTTTAAGAACATTGGAGATAATACAGGAAGCATCTTGAAGAATGTAACTGTTTTATTGGTAGTAAGCCTGGATGCCAAAGAAGCCTTTGACGGGGTGAGATGCAGTTTATTTCTGGTTCTGTGCCTAATGGAATTTACTGGAGACTGTCCGACTGATCATAACTTACTGTAAAGGGACTTGTGCCTGCTTAAAGGTCAGAGATAATGTTGCATTTATATTTAATGAGTCTGGGAACAAGGCAGGGCTGCTTGCTCTCTACCCCTTTTTGCTCGCTTTCTGTTTAGAACATTTATATCCAAGGGTTGTGATATTCAGGTGTTCAGGCTCGAAGCATGGGAGGTGAAACTAAGCCTTGTATGTAGACAATCTGATGGTTTGCTTATCCAGCCTAGAAATGCAAGTAGAAATATTGTATAGTATGTTACAGAAATTTGGGAAAGTGTCAAGATACAGATAAAATGTTAGAAAAATGCAAGTGATATCACATTCTTACAAGTGCATTCACTGATACCAAAGGAAAAATATCCTAATGTGTAGCAGTATCAAAGTAAAATATGTAGTCATGTTCTTGTCCCAAGAATTATAAGAAACGGCTAGTGTAGCCTATATAAAATTTAATGATGGCTGTGTGAAGTGGCTGAAGAAGTGGAAAGTGCTAGATTTACTTACAGGCCAAAAGGTGCTAGCCCAATAGATATTCATATTGCCTGAGGTATATTATTGTTTCCAGACAGTACCATTAAACCAGGGGCACAGATTTTTTAGAGATTTGGACAATGCTCAGAGGAATTTTAGTTGAGAATGAAGAAAAAAAGTGTTTCATGGCACAGCTACAGCTGTCGGAATGATGGGGAGAACTGGGAGTACTGGGCTTGAAGGCTTATTGGAGAGCTTCCAAACTAAAGCTTTTAACTGTATAGCATATTCAAAATGATCAGGCTAGGTGGACAGAAATAGGGAAGCAAGCAATGAGAACAGGTAGGGCCCAGATACCGACTTCTGATTGGAATATGGGATCTGGGGGTACTGGTTATAGAATCAAATAAGAGCAGGACATAACTAGTTGGTAGTGGAAAAGAAATTTAAAGAAATCAGAAATTTGTTTGACCCTGCCCAATAGTAGAATTGAGAGAGGAGATTTTTCTGGTAGGGATGTCTGGAAGTAGGGATATAGAAAATAGACTGGGGGGGGGGGGCTGGAATTTACTGGCGAAAATTAGCAAATAAACCACGGTACTTGGAGCAAATAGAGAGAGAGAGAGAAACATAATCGAGTGGGATGTGGCAAAGCAGAAGTTTTGACTGCAGGTTAGAAACTGTCTTCCCTACCAGGGGTTGATAAGAGTATAGGCAAAGAGAAAAAGATGGGAGAGTGCCAAGTGATAGACTAGCTATAGTAGATTTTATGAGTCTACAACAGAAATTGTGTTAAAAAGAGATGATTAGTAGGATATATAAAATGTTGCTTGATAACGTTAAGAATCAACCAGAACAGATTACAAAAGATTAGGAAGAGAGAATGGAAAGGCAGTTTACAAAGGCAATGAGAGGACATCTGTATGTCTTGCAAGTATGTAACAAAATCCAGACCCTTTAGGTGTTTTCCTTGGAAGTGTTTGCATAAGTATTTTTATACCCCAAGCAGACTTCAGAGAACTTTTCCTCAGGTAGGTAGCAAATGCTGGAGGTGTCATGGGAAAGAGTGAAAGAAGTAAGAATGTGTTTTTTCGAGTGTAACAAGTTGGTTGATTTTAGAAATTCCCTACAGAGTACTGACTGTGCCAAAATTGTTGGGGAAGCAATTGGTTGTAACTAAGGAAATGATTCTTTAGAGCCGAGAGACAGGATCTGAATTGCTTACACAGAGTGAAGCCTCACTAAGTTTAATGCTGTTGGTTGATAAAAAAAAAAAAAAAAAGCAGTTACTAGAATTTGGAAATCAAAATCTAAACAAACTTTAACTGAAGTACTGAATATTATAAATGAGATAAAAATTGGAAGTGAGATCTTTAAAAAGTCAAGGTGCAAAGCATATAGAAGTAAGTGGAATTTATCAATACATGGAGCATAATGTTTAGAGGAGGAATGAGGTTGAAGGGAAGATAGAAAATGAGCAATTTAATGGTGGAGTGAATTGTTAAAAAGTAAGCATAAGTATACTGCATGAAAATAATGAAAATGCAACTACAAATTTGTATTTCTGTTTATATATATGTATCTATGTCATTGTATACATTCTCATTTAATAAAGATGCTTAAAAGTGTGCTATCCTTTTTTAAGTGGTAGCTCATTGAGACATTTGTTTCAAAAACAATTTTATTGACATCATTTTGCACAGAAATACAAACTAAGAGTATTGAACAAAAATGAAAGCAGTATAAACAACTTTGTGTATTAAAGTTAAGTAAGACTGCAAAAAAATGTTTCCATTCTGAAAGTAGCTTTTTACCTTGGTATTGAAATGTCATTGATTTTTAGTACCTTATCACATTCAGAAGATGTGAAATAGAAAGTTATTGAAAAATGAACAATCTGGTTGCTAAATAATTGATCAGATAATAAATGTGGTTCTTTCCTCGGTGGGGTTATCCCCTCCCATCAAGTATGTCTCCACAAAATTTCAGAATTTAACAAGTGATTCTTTTAGTTTTGCAGAACAGGAACGTGAGTGAAACAGTCTATATGCATATGCCAATTACATGTAAAATGTTTGCTTCAGGAGACAAACATGCTGTGCTGTCCCTATCAATAGAAAGGGAAGGAAGGTAGCCAACTTAGTAGGAGTGAGATACAGGTATTGTGGTATATCGTTAAATGAATATAATTATGTTCTGAAAAAGGGATGAGTTTGACTGTCTCCATAAATAGGCCCGATCTAGTTTAATGTTAGACATCATGGAATATTTGCCCCATATGCAGGAATAATAACGTTTACCTTTATATTAAGATAGGTATTGTGTATTTTGAAAATTGCATGCTTTTTGTCATGGTAATATGAATTCAGAAAATGTTATCAAAGATTATTGGCCTAAAGTAAACTGCTTTAGTGATGTTTGAGATGCAAGTTGCGAAGCCCCTGCACTGGCCCTGTAATCAAGGAGCCTCAGGCCTCATCAGGTCCCCTTTCGAGCGACTACTCTACTTTTGCTCACAACCTGTAAAAACAAAACAGGTCTTCCCCTGCACAGTGTAAGGCAGAAAAGAACTTCGCCCTTTTCGAGCGACTACTCTACTTTTGCCCACAACCTGTAAAAACAAAACAGGTCATTATCTGGTCATTTTAGTATAGACTTTAAAGTAAAGTATTATTTAAGGGTCCTCAGCACTAGCACAAATCTCCCTAGGCTTACCCAAACAAAAAATCCAAGCTTGTTTGCATATACTCCACTTAAACTACAGAACACACTCTAAAACTAAGGCAAACTGCTATAAAATTGTAAAACAAGCTCCCAAAGCATAGGCATTGAACCTGGTGTTTGTTTAGATGAGATTACTCACCTGCAAGTTAATTATTCAGGAGTTACATCTTGAAACCTGGGCTCTAGTGGCTTAGTGTAAACCCACTCTGCGAGCACTCGCTTGCTGTGCTCGCTCCGCCTCCCGCCCTGCCCCTATTCCCACCCGCCCCAGTACTCGTACTTTTATAACCTCAAACCACTCCCCTACTGTCCACTAACTTCCTGTACCTCACTACGCCCTCTAAGATCAAACGGAATATGACACCACCCAGGAAGCTTATCATACTAACTCTTTTTCCCCTCCTACTTGTCCCTTACCTAGCTACCCCATATGAAACCTGGTCTTACATAGGCTTCCACCACCCAGGCTACCAAACCAACCCCTCACCCATAATTAACAACAGAGGCCATGACTCAACTCCTACTCACCCACCTTGTTAGAACTCGAACGCTATGTAATTATCAAACCTACCAATATTAGGCCAAATGATAAACATTACTACAAACTTCTACTCAAAGCCCTCAAATTCATTACCACTCTGAATCACAGACTAGCCACAGATGGTGATATCCACCCCCAACCCTGGCCCTTCCCCTCCACTCAATTGTAATTCCACCCTATCCTCCCCTCCACTTCTCAATCTAAACTCTAGACCCTTTAACTCTCTTCTGACCTGTCATCTAAACATCAGAACTGTAAACAATAAGATTCACAACATACATGCCCTTTTAGCTACTTGTTCCCCAGACCTACTATGTCTCACAGAAACCTGGCTTAAACCAAGTCTGAAGACACACAGATAATCCCACCAGGGTATGATATACTAAGAGCAGACCGAATAACTCGTAAAGGTGGCGGTGTAGCCATACTCTACAAAAATACATTACAAATCTCCCTTGCCTCTCCACAACCCTCCTAACAAACAATGCGAAATTCTACTTGTAAAACTTCAACCAAACAAACATAAAAGCATAAATATAGCATGTATTTACATCCCCCAGGCAACAATAATAACAAAACCTTAGAGGACTTTCTCCACTGGTTAACTCAAACTCACCCCAGGAATCCATAGTGTTAGGTGACTTCAACATCGATTGGAATTCCTTCTCATCTAGCTCCCCATCTAGCAGCATAAATCTACATGGCTTTTCTCAGCTCATATCCACTCCTACCAGACTAGGTAAACCCCAAAACAAAGACAGCATCCTGGACTGGATCCTTACTAATAAAGATCCTGACCAGTACTCAGCAGGTACTCACCCAGAGGACATGAGTGATCACTTACTCACCTATGTTATGAAATTCAAGAAAATCACCCCCCTTCTTACAACCATAAAAAAAATCAGGAATAATAATAAATTCAACGCCTCCATTTTTCAAACTGAACTTAAAGCCCACAACTGGACAATACTCAAGTCTCTTCCTCTTGAAGAGGCAGTTATCTACTTCAACACCGCCTTCCTCAAGATTCTAGATTCCCATGCTCCAATACGGTCCATTAGAACTAAAACCAAAACCGCACCATGGCTCTCTAAGGAAACAAAATCCAAAATCCTATCTAGAAACAAGATGTGGGTCACATGGCGTACCTCTAAAGACCAACACTCCCACCAAACCTTCTGGCAACTTAGAAATGAAACTAAAAGAATGATCTTAAATGATAAAAAAAACTTCTTCCTCCACCTCCAACACAAACACCTTAATAATCCACAAAAATTCTGGGCAGGCTTAAACAAGCTCCTGCACCCAGGCCAGGCAACCACCCCCACTCCAACAACTTGCAAACAACAGTGCCCTGTAAACATTGCTAACACATTCAATAGTTTCTTCACAGAAACTATACAATCCCTGGCCACACAATTCAAACAAACAACCAGCCCACTCCACTACCCATGCCAACAGAATACTACAACTACATCAGATCATCTATTTACCTTCGATCCAGTACCCATATCCTTTATAACATCTCTTCTTAAAAACTAAAACCCACTAAGCTAGCAGCTGACCTTCTCCCAGCTGAGTTTCTGCAAAAGCAGCTGAGGCCATTTCCTATCCGTCTCCATAATCATAAACCGTACCTTGTCAGAAGCCTTCATCCCCTCCATATGGAAAATGTCCCACATTATTCCTCTCCATAAAGGTGGTAGCTCACTAGAGCTAACCAACTACAGACCTATAGCTATACTCTCACCCCTGGCCAAAATTATGGAAAAGTGTGTCCACAAACAACTGATGGAACACCTCACCAAAAATAAAATTCTAGCTAAGTCCCAACATGGCTTCAGGCCAAATCACAGTACCACATCAGCCCTACTATCCTTTTCTAATACCATCAATAACTTCAGAAACAATAATAAACTATCATCTGCTCTTTTCTTAAACCTCTCCAAGGCCTTTGATATGGTGAACCACATTCAACTCCTCCATACATTAAAAAAACTATCACTCAGCAATTCCACGCTGAAATGGTTCCAATCCTACCTGTCCAATAGGCAACAGGCTGTTCTATGGCAGGACAAATTATCTACATGCCTACCTGTTACACTTGGAGTTCCCCAAGGATCTATTCTTGGCCCTCTTCTCTTCACCATCTTTGTTAATGACCTGCCCACAATCACCCCCATGCCACATGCATTCAATATGCAGATGATTCGACTATCATCAGCACTGCCTTCAACCTGGCAGACCTCACTGCTTCAACCCAAGACACCTTCAACCTAATAGAAAAATGGTTCTCAAGTCGACAACTAGTTCTCAACCCCAACAAAACAAAACTACTTACTTTCTCACCCACTAACAAGACTCTTCCCCCCACCTTCTCTATTACATCCTCCAATGGAATCACTATATCACCAGAAGCTCACACAAAGCTATTAGGTGTTACCATTGATAACTCCCTTAAATTTGACACCCATTTCAATCTTGCCATCAAAACCGTCAATAAAAAGCTTGGCTCTCTCTATAAAGTAAAACACTTTCTCACTCCTCACGCTAAAATTACAATTGCCAGCACACACCTACTATCAACTCTTTTCTATGCCTCCCCCCTCTTTACAAACCTAAACAAGACAACCCTTAACAAACCTGCTTCTTGTTACAATCACATAGCTAGATTTGCCACAAATTCCACCTTTAGAACGCACCACTGCACTAACTTGAAGCAACTAGGGTGGTTAGAGTTTTCCAGCCAACTCCATTTCAACCAACTCAAAACGGCTCACCAGATACTGTATCACCCAGAGAAAACACCAGCTCTGAAAAACATCATTCACCCCTATATTAACCTGCAATCTTTACGCTCCTCCAATAAGATCTTAGCTCAAACTACCAAAGCCAATAATTCTGTTGGGGATTCTCTATTCTCAAACTTTGTAGGTAAAATGTGGAACTCCCTACCGACCATGCTCACCTCAGAACCCTCACTCCTACAATTCAAAAAAAAGCTTAAACCCCATCTCAATACTCTCTGGCAATGTTCCTGTTCCAAACCTGATTAACCACTATCATTTACCCTTCTCTTACCTCACTATCCTTAACCGCTTTTTAACAAGGCCCGCCTTTGTAACTGACCTATGTTTTTTTTTATATGCTGCTGCTGTTTTTTTTTTCCCAAGATGTGATGTATCTTTATATTGTATTTAGAACTCAACTATCTTCCTTTTTTTGCATTAACAATGTTCATATGTCTGTTATGTACTTGGAGCTTTTCTCCCCGGGCCTCCGCTGAAAATGGACATGTATCCAGTCTGACTCTCCCGGTTAACAAACGTAAAATAAATAAATAAATAAATCATCACTGGCAATAATGGGGGATGTACACAATGGGAAGATGGCAAGTACACATACAGTAAAGAGCAGTCTCCCTTAAGAGCACACAGGGACCGCAGTCAGTCTGGGGCTGGTGTCTGCCTCTTTGCCCGGATCCCCAATATGACTTCCCACAGGCACAGCTATAGAGTTGAGACCTTAGCCAGGGTTCCAAGCCAAGTCCTCTAACACTCTGTACAAACAAGTGCTTCGTGTCCCTGCCCAAGTAGCTGACAAGCACACACACACACACACACTTTGAGATTTGTTTTACACACATACCTGGGTAAAGCTGGCAAAGGTTTAGTAGCTGTGCCCCCTTCTGCCCAGACTATAAGGTAGTTATCACTGCCACCAGAGCCTCTACTTATCAGCTACTATAAGGCTCTTACAAAAGGGTGGCCAGTCCTACTGTGTAGTGTTACTATTAATCCAAGTGGTAGTCTGACCAAGCAAGGCTATTGGAGTGGCTGTACATTGTCACCAAATAGATATGCAAGTACGTTAAATGCTTAGGTATGTCTCACAAATATCAGCCACAAATATAGGTTTAAATATATGTAATAATAAATAATAAAAGAACAAGACAATACTCAGTAAATCAACACAGTTACGTCTAAGTTCAAAATCACAGGAAATATGTAAAACAACAATGCAGGACCGTCTCAAATAAATACAGAAAACATCTAAACTAATCTTTACTTTATTCCTAACTATATCTAAAAGAGTTACTATGCCCTAAAAAAAACTTACTTACAGAGCAAGGCAAGTGCAGATGGTTGTGATGAGTGGATGTTTCCAGGTCAAAGACAAAATACAAAATGCCCAGTCTCTCTCTCAGAGAGTTCTTAAATTTATATTGAGTATTACTGCTGGGTTAGCTAAGATGATCTCACTTTTTGTCACCTGACATCAGTTCACAGGCTATACAGAAGCTAACAGAATTTAACATCTCTATGTGAAAAATACACCTCTCTCAGATATTTGCAGATCTTGGAAGTCATAAAACACATTTGCATTTTAAACCTAGTAATTACTTCTCTTTCAAGACTATACAAAAACTTCTAGCTCTAGACAATTGTGTCTGCTACACTGAAACTGAGAGAGAACTTTTATAGCACAATAGTAAAGCAATTTAATTTCAACTTATTTTCTTGAAGTTTTGCAAGTTAACCCTTTTATGTTCTAGTTTCTATTGTTAAAACATGCATTTGCACAGGTATATAGTTTATATGCATTTCTGTTTTAAGTCAACAGGGCATGCTGTGGTTAGATTTTAGCTCAGTACCTAACATACAGTTCTGTATAAATCATATCAATATTCACAAATGACATAGAATTATTTACAAAATTCCAGATAACTGGGCTGGTAATATCTCCCTGTATCACATTCCCCCCACGAATACTCAAGCTAGTTTTCAAGTGACCCTTGAGAAATGTTGCTTGAGAAGGTTAAGCCTATCTGGGAATACTTTACCCCATTCCCTGTCTTGAGAGCCCATCTACTTTGACATTGCTAACCCCACTGCAGTGCTGCAATGTCATATTATCAGTGGCGGCTGGTGACTTCAAATCAAAGGGGGGCTGCAGGAGACAGCTGAATGGGTGGGGCCAACAGAAAGGGGTGTGGCCACATAAAGGGGTGGAGCTATGGTGGGATCAATGCTGGACATACTTATTTACATGAAATAAATGCTCAGTCAGTATGGCACATGCTGAATACTCTACACAGCACACATTGTTACATACACACATTGGTTTGAACACTTACCTCTGCGGTATACTGCAACAGTACTTCATACTCCATTTCTGCACCTGAGGAGAAGCTGTGATCTGGAACACATCAAGTCATACTGGATTTCTCCCCTCCCCCGTTTTCATGGAGGCTCAAAAGGGACAGTTTTAAGTTTCCCCAAGCAAATAATATTCACGTGACCCCCACCTGGTTCCAAATAAGTGCTTGTAGTCTTTCAGTTGTTCCTGTTAGGGGTTTGCCACATCAGATCTGTTTCCATTTGTTCCTGTCCTCTCCTCTGCATCTTGCTCTGTCACCACATCACTTCCTCTACCACATCCATAAATCTAACCTTACGAGTCCTTCCTCTTTTCTTCCCTGGCAGCTCCATCCTTAGCATCCTTCTCCCAATATATCCAGCATCCCTCCTCAGCACATGTTCCAAATCAACACAATCTCGCCTTTGGGCATGCCTTCCCCCTCTTCTAGAGCCAACAGTAGCCTCCTCCCAATTTCTGTCAGCACCCTGTTGGCTAACAGTACTGGTGGTTGTCATTGCTAACCCGGGCCTCGACCAATTCTCCTGTATCGAAATCTGAATTGTTGTCCCACATGTCATTTGTCAGAGGTTATATTGGATGCCCTTCCTGACATAACCCTCCCCATTTATCCGGGTTTGGGACCGGCACGAAGAAATGCATAATCATACACCAGCCTAATGAGTCACAGCATGGCCCATGTTTTCTCAGGGTACATAAGCTACAGTGGAGCTGTTATCTCTGCATTTAGACAGCACTGTAAAATTGGATTTATATAGCATTACAATATTAAATTACTCCAAATTAAATCCATGTAGCTTGCGCTGCTGTGTAGTGGCAATGCTAAACATCATCTGAAATCACTGTAGCCACTGGTCTTACTACTACTGGCCTAATCTAACTGCAATACATTTGTATTATAAAGTGGCTTAGAGCTGCAGAGGAAATATGATGGAATGAGAGAGAATGCAGAATAACTCTGTATCATACTTTGTATTAGGTTCTGTAATGGTTGTATTGCTTTGCAACATTCTGAACTCCTGTACATTGTTGTAACTGTTATTGAGCCCAGGCCTCAGATGAAAAGGGTCAAAAGTTTGGCCCATCTACTGAGTTAAGTCATGAATAAATATGTCTAAGCCACAAGATGAATTTTAGTGTAATTTTAATTCCCACGCTTAAGAAAAGAAATGGGTCTTTATCCCACCACCTCTAACATGACAAAGTGGCACTGCGTATTTTAATACTGGGATAAGAACTGTGTTTTGCAGTTTAATTTTCTTACTCTTTTTTGCTTATTCAGTTATCTATGAGCTTGTGTGTACTTTGCTTACCATTTTCACTGTGTCGTTCCTTCCACTAACAGCATTTATATCTATAACCACTTGGTTCCAGGCCTTTGCCCTTTCATCTTGTTTGGGTTCCCTTTTCTACAAAGGTGTTTGCAATATGTCCTAAGGACTGCCAGGAGGATGCTGTTCTCATTGTGGCTAAAATTGTCCTTTCTCTGTCTTGATCCTTGCTGCTGCATTATTAATGTAAATATACAAAATTCCAAAGTCATATAATGAAACTTTTGATCCTATCATCAGCCAAACAACAAAGCAATGAAGCAAGCCTACTTTCATCACAAATAAATCAAAGATTACAAAACCAGGTTTGATTACATTATATACTCATGCAAAGCACTGGTCAAGCAGGCAAAAGCTGCATTGTTGTAAATCTGTGTAGCGTCATCAACGCAACCATACTACTATAGCAAGCACTTTGGTAACAGACTTATATCCATCCCTTAACACTTTCCTGTATTAATACTGTCATTTTTCATTCATGTGTGACACTCAGAAATCCATCAGTAAAGCAGCATGTATCTTGACACAACAACGCATTCTTAAAAGTGCAGTATATCAGACTACAATAATTGCAAAGTATGTACTTCTATCCTGTGTAACATAATCAAGAAGTGCCACCAAAATGAGTTTCTAAAATATCTTTCACGTTGCCATTATGACTACATCAATATACATTTCCAGTTTTGCTGTCATTAATTTCCATTCACAAATCACACTAATTTAATCAGTAGGAACCACTTGCTGATAATTTCTAATATTTTTACTGTTTATTCCTTCCTTAAGAATGCCTGTGGATGTTCTTCATCTCACATTGCTGCAGTCCTAACAATTGGGTAGTCCGCTGTCCTCGGTCGGCCCGAATATCAAAGTATAAGGCTGACGTCGGTCAGGGCGCATTTGACTGACGTCAGTACGTCAGGGTACAAATGCGCATGACCGGCGTCATATCCTCAGTCTTTTTTGCCGCATGGTCCGATGCAGAAGCAGTATTGCAAGTGCCGGTTGGCGTTCTGAGATTTTTCGATTTAGAAGTTTCAGACCGGGTTCAAAGTTGGCTAAGTACCCCGTTGGGGAATATTTTAGTTTTTTCTTGCCTCAGTCATTTACCGGATGTCAGAAAAAGTTAATAATTGCATTTCTTGTGGGAAACAGATACCGCATAAAGATTATCATACTTTGTGTATTCCTTGCTTAGGGCCTGAGCACGACGTTGTTGGCTGTTGCTCTTGTGCTAGATTTAATAAACGCACTATAAAGAGGCGGTTGGATTGTGCGAGGTTAGTCTTTGGGAAGCGGTGTAACTATAAAATGCCGTCGGATGCTCCGACGCCCGCTTCTTCAAAGAAACGCAAGGACAAGGCAGTTAAGCCTAGGCTTGAAGAACCGTCTGTACCAGACGCCGGTTCTTTAGAGGTGTCGGTGGAGCTGGTGGCTCCACCGGAGGTTTCTTTGTGTTCCCAGGGGGAGACCTTGTTATTACAAGATGTGGCCTCTCAAGAGACTAGTCAGGCTGAGGGGGCTTCTCATGTTACTATACTCCCCTCCCTTCCTAAGGGGGCTAGGCCCTCTCCTTCTGTTTCCAAGGCTTCCCCCAGGGGCAGGCCAGGTTTAGCTTCAGTTAGTGTTGCCCCTAGCTCTTCAGGTACTGTGCCCAAGAAGCATATGCTTAAAATGGCAGAAGATTTGATTACTTTGATTAGGGTTCTATGCCCCTCCTCATAAGCTGCCTAGGGTGGAGCCTGAGCTGGGGGGTTTTGAGCAGGCTTCAGATGTTTCAGAGTCTTCGGCTGAAGACTTGCAGGAGTACTCTCCTTATTCTGATTCTGATGTGGATGATTGTACTCCTTCTGCTACTCCCCTGAGGATTTTTCTTTTCAGAAACTCTTCATTCCATGAGGGAGCATTTTAAGTGGGAAGGTCAGGACTTCTCTGATTCCAGAAAAAGGCTTGGAATTTCTGTTGTTACCCCAGCATAGGCCTTTGGCTATACCTCCTGTTTTGACTGTAGTGGAAGATGTTTTATGGAAGCTTCTCTTAATCCTGATTCTTTGCCTCCTGCTCCTGTTAAGCCGGATAGGTATTACAGGGTGCCTGAAGCTCATAAGTATCTTTTTAAGAGTCCTAGGGCAGACCCAGAAACTGTTAGCCATGGGCCTAAAGGTGTTAAGGCTTCTGTTGTTAAGAATCCGGTTCCTGCAGACAAGGAGGCTAGGGCCTTGGATAGATGGGGCAAGAAAGTCTATACTTCTTCCACTCTTGCTATGAGGGCTCTGAATTGCCAGTTTCACATGTTGAAATACCAAAATTATCTCCTTTCACAATTGAAATCTAAGGTTGATGCTCTGGCAGTAGGTATTGATTGTAAGGAGTTGCAAGATTTAGTGCACGTTTCTGAACAGGTGGGTAAGCATTCTTTGCAATGTGGTTTTGATGCTCTAGGGTGGCTGCCACTGGGTCAGTTCTTCGCAGGCACGCCTGGCTGAGGGATCAGAATTTGTCTGAACATGTTAAAACAAGGATTTTAGATGCTCCTTTACAATCTGACGTGTTGTTTGGTCCTCCTGTTGAGACAGTTTTAAAGAAAATGGAAGACAAGGCTAAGTCTATGCAGACTGTTAAAGATTTTTTGCAAGTCCAGCCTCCAAAGTTTAGTAGAAATTGGCCTACTAAGGGGTGGACGTATCCTTCTTATGATTCCCAGTCTAGGGGTAGATCTAGATGTGGTAAGGGCAGAGCTCAGGGCTCTTTCAGGCCTAGAACAGGAAGTTCTCCTGCACAGGCTTCGGGTGAGGGCAGGGGTCAGTCCTTTCGTAAGCAGACCCAATGACCTACCTTTTCAGCTGCCAGAGCCTGCTCGTCTGGCAGCACCTTTGGGGGGACGGTTGGCACTTTTCAAAGAAAATTGGAGTTTAATTACCCAGGACAGATGGGTATTGGATATCATACACCACGGCTACAGGTTTTATTTCCATACCTTGCCTCCTTTCACAGGCATGCCAGACGTTCCTCCTCAACAAAGAATAGAGGCTCACAAGCAGGTTTCTCTGTTGCTCCGACTAGGGGCCATACAGCCGGTCCCTCTGCCAGAAGTGGGCCTAGGATTTTATTCTCGCCTGTTCCTAGTACCAAAGAAGGGGAACACGTGGAGACCAATTTTGGATTTATCTATCCTCAACACTTATCTGGACATTCCCAAGTTCAAAATGTTGACATTGCAGCAGCTTTTACCTCTGCTGGGCAAAGATCATTGGATGGTAACTTTGGATCTCAAGGAGGCTTACCTTCATGTTCCTATCAGACTAAGTTGCAGAAAGTATCTGCGTTTTCGAGCTGGGACTTCTCACTATCAGTTCTCTGCATTGCCCTTTGGCTTATCTACTGCGCCCAGAGTGTTCACGAAAATTCTGGCTCCAGTGATAGCTTTCTTCAGACTAAAAGGAATACAGATCTATCCTTATTTGGACGACTGCCTAATTCTGGCTCAAGGAAGAGAAGAGCTCCTTCATCATTTGGAATATGTGATAGCAGTGCTAAGATGCCTAGGGTATTCTGTGAACGAAATAAAGTCCAGTCTAGTACCCTCTCAAGACATGTGCTTTCTGGGTGTGAGACTGAATACAGCATCCCAGATGGCCTTTTTGACCCCGGACAAACAAAAGAGTCTATCCCTTTACTTCCATCAACTATCTCTTCAGTCCGGGCTGACTGCAAGGACAGTCCTTCAAGCCTTAGGGTTCATGGCATCTTGTATTCTGGTGCTTCCCAATGCCAAACTGCATATGAGGAAGCTACAATGGTATCTCAAAAATGTATGGACACAGCACTGCCAGGATCTGGACACTGTCATTCAAATAATACCTTGCATTCAGAAGGAATTTTTGTGGTGGGCTCAGGAATGTCACCTAAACAAGGGACTCTCTGTGACCCGGCCAGAGGCGAGTCAGATTTTAACGACAGATGCCTCAGACAAAGCTTGGGGAGCTCATCTAAATGGAAAGTGGATACAAAACAAGTGGCCTGTCAGACTACAACATCTACATATCAACATGAAGGAGATGTTAGCAGTCCAGTTTGCATTAATAGCTTTCAAGGAATTCCTTCTTCCAGGACAGGTGTTGATTCTAACAGACAACACAACTGTCATGTGGTACATCAACAAGCAAGGGGAACACATTCTTATCCTCTATGCAGGCAAGCAATGATTTTGTGGGAGACTGCTCTCAGTTTACAGCTCAATCTTCAGGCAAGGTTTCTGCCAGGAGCACAGAACTCCTTAGCAGATGTGTTGAGCAGGCAATTATGGATCCCCACGAGTGGAAATTGGATCCTCATGTATTTCAGAAATTGACAGTGTCATGGGGAACTCCAGACATAGATCTGTTCGCTTCTCCACTAAACCATCAGCTGCCAAAGTTTTGCACAAAAGGTTTCATCCCACAGCTTGGAGAGTGGATGCTCTTTCCTTCAATTGGAGCAATCTTCATGTGTATGCCTTTCCACCTCTGCCTCTCCTCCCAAAGGTACTTCTGAAGGTCAGACAGGACAAGCCAAGGATGATTTTAATAGCTCCAGATTGGCCTCGACAGCACTGGTACCCATTACTAAGAAGTCTAGTACGGAAGCCTCCATGGCCTTTGCCTTCGATTCCACACCTGTTGTCACAGGAGGACAGCCATTTGCTCAATGTCAAGCTTCACTCTCTGCACCTAACAGCCTGGCATATTCTGTTTTGAACCATAGTGGGCCTCCACTTCCTCAGCAAGTTTTGAATGTTATTTTGGAAGCTAGAAGGCCTAGTACAAGGAAAGTGTACGGATAAATGGAAGAGATTTTTATTTTGGAGTGCAGCAAAAGATTTTGATGTTTCTGGGCCTAATTTGAGTGTGGCTCTTCAATATCTTACTGAGTTACTGGACAAAGGTTTGTCCTTCTCTTCTATTAAGGTTCATGCTGCAGCAATTTCGGCTCACTATGATTGTGACCCACCATTGTTTTCTCATCCTTTGTTCAAGCAATTTCTTAGAGGGGCAAAGAATATAAGACCCCACAAAGCTCCTACTCCTGCTTGGGATCTCAATTTTGTGTTGGAGAAACTCACTCTACAACCTTTTGAGCCTGCAGCTACTGCTGAGTTGAAATATTTATCATGGAAGACTGCTTTTTATTGGCCATTACCTCTGCAAGAAGGGTGTCTGAATTGCAGGCCCTTATGGCGGTTGAGCCTTTCTTGATTTTCCATAAGGATAGGGTATCATTACGCACTAATCCTTCCTTTATGCCTAAGGTGGTTTCTAGTGTGGCTTTAAAC
This sequence comes from Protopterus annectens, assembly GCF_019279795.1. Taxonomy (NCBI): domain Eukaryota; kingdom Metazoa; phylum Chordata; order Ceratodontiformes; family Protopteridae; genus Protopterus; species Protopterus annectens. The sequence goes on from NC_056735.1 coordinate 1,895,162,242, forward strand.
CAAACTATTCATTTGCCTACTTTTTATGCAAATCCCCAAAATAAAGGGGAAAAGATTTTGCACACTTTAGATGTTCACAGGCAGTTGCGTTATTATTTGGACAGAACTAAAGGGTTCAGACAGTCTCAGCAGTTGTTTGTTTCTTTTGCTTTGAGTTCTCAGGGCAAGCCTGTGTCAAAACAAACTATTTCTAAGTGGATTGGGTTTTGCATTGCTTTCTGTTATTCCCATCATGGCAAGGAGATTCCAGCTGGGATTAGGCCTCATTCCACTAGGGCTACTGCCACTTCAACAGCTTTTTTGAGGGGAGTGGCAACCAAGGATATTTTGAAGGCAGCTACTTGGAGTTCTGTACATACTTTCTCTAAGGATTATCACCTGCCACTTTACTCTAAGTCTAGGGCTGGTTTTGCCACTGCTGTTTTGCAGGGCATTTTGGCAGCTCCTGCTTCCTTGTAGTTAGCCATCCTCCCTTATCTCTGCTTTGGGATTCTACCCAATTGTTAGGACTGCAGCAATGTGAGATGAAGAACATAGTACAGTTTTGTACCTACCATAAATGTAGATGTTCGAAGATCCACATTGCTGCAGTCCAATTTACCCTCCCTCCTTCCCCTCTGTTGTTAGAGGTGGTTGTGTGGGTTGGGTTGTACATTTTGTGTATTTTGTATATATTGTACTATAGTTAGTGCAGGGGTGGTTGGTTGGTTGTTTGCTGTCTTTTAGTTTTGACCTTTCTTTTTAGGGTCTTCTGACATCTGGGGCAAGAAAAGACTGAGGATATGACGCCGGTCATGCGCATTTGTACCCTGACGTACTGACGTCAGTCAAATGCGCCCTGACCGACGTCAGCCTTATACTTTGATATTCGGGCCGACCGAGGACAGCGGACTACCCAATTGTTAGGACTGCAGCAATGTGGATCTTCGAACATCTACATTTATGGTAGGTACAAAACTGTACTTTTTCTAAACCATTTGCCACCTATCTCAAATGATTGCAGGTTAATATAGTGGTAGTAAACTTATTCATGTAAATTCACGGTCATTTACACATGCATGTAAGTTAATCTCTTTTATGCTTATCTCTATGAATCCTAGTAATGTGAGCATGTATGGAAACAAATCCAAATAACAAGGCCTCTGGTAGCTGTGAATGTGCTGCAGAAAGCCAAACAGTCCCCGGCAGTCTCTGGCTGCGTAAACATCCCTAGTAATTCTCTTATGTCCCTATGATTAGAAAAGGGAAAATCAATTCAGATAGAGTTGAGTGAGTCTACATAATCTTGAACCATAACCCATGTCCATTCTGTTTAATGGTGTGCAGTAAGTTACACATTAACTATATTTACTCCATGTATTAATCACAAATAGGCTATAATCTCATGATTACTTGTTGCTTGCTAATATGTATGCAGTTCTGTACATTAATCACATCTTATTGTATTATAAAATATATTTTGATTTATGAATGTATTTAAAAATCATTATTAGATACATTTAAAGGATATGTCTCCAGGATTATCCACTTGTACATGTATCTTTCAGTGTAACATCCTGAGTCACCCTGAACATGGACATTCCTATCAGGGGTGACCTACTCAACAATATATACAGAAACAAATACGTACATATATAAATACATACAAACATACATACTTCATGATGTTGGTATTTAAGAAAGTTTGGAACAGAGAAGAAAAGCTGGCAAAACAACTGTACTTTATATTACATCTTATACTTCCCTGAAAGCATCAGAGACTGGTCATGTAAAGTATTTGAGTCTAGTGATGCTAACATAACCCACCATATATCCATAATTCAAAGCTGTCCCGAATTTTCAGGGATATCCCTGATTTTTCACTCAATTTTTAGCTCTGACCATCTTAATCCCTCCTAAAACTGCTGACCTTTGAATAGAATTTGGTGAATTACCCTTAATAAATAATGACAATATTTAGGGTTATAAACTTATTTTACTTAATGTATATTAAGTCACATTTTTTTCCTTATTCGGTCACAGTCTCATGTTAATAGGAATAATATGGATTGTCCCTGATTAGTTCTAGATTTCTCCCTGATTGGTTGAGAGCTATGCATACATCCCAAGAATAATATCGTATTAACTGCAAAGCAACCTCAAAACACATACATACACTATGCTAAACTACTTACAACACAATACTTCATAAAGTAAATCCAAGTGTGTGAAATACAAAATACATGATCATCTCCTACCACGGCAATAATTAACATGTGCAATAGCCAGACGTCTAAGTCCTTGGTAAGTCACTGATGAAGCAACATAAACAAAAAACACTGTACTAGTTCATTAGACAAGTCTGTACTCACAAAGTCTCACTGTCTGGAAGCACTGGCACTGCTGGATGCAGAGCTACCGGGAGACGTTATATAATATTGTTTTATTAAAGCTCAGCATGACTCAACAATCATAAGGAAGTCATGCACACTTGTTTTGGTTCAATAATCATGACAAGCTGTAATGAACTATTTCACTATTGACGCACACGTTTAAGAGATGATGAAACTCGTACCGTTAAGTCAATCTGCACTGGCTTTTCACTTTTATCCCGGTATGTTTGCGACTGTTGCTAATACTATAAATTCACAACACGTCATTAAGATTGATCGCTTTATTTAATGACCAGTAACCATTTAATACTTACTGTATTCTACTCTGTTCTTCCTCTTCTTCTACTTCTTTCTTCACTTCTTCTTCAGTACAGCAACAGCACCAAAATATAGGCCGCCCAAAAAAAAATATATAAAAATAGGTAAATCGGACTAAATCCTTCCTTCCCTTGTCAGTCACGACTCATAAGTGAAACTGTTTGATTCCCGCTCTTTTCCCAGCACATAAAGCCCAGGAAGAGAGCGACAACCAATCAGCAGCATTTGCCCAGCAAGCACGTCATGACGTGCCTGCGGACGTCACAGTCCGAGCCCCTTCCATATCAATGTGGTTTGTGTCTTAACCGCATAGACTTCTGGGCATCACAATGATGCCTTCTTTGCTCCTCCGGGCTGCAATGAAAACATTGCAAGAATTAAAAAAAAAAAAAAAAAAAAACGCTGTTGCGATTGAAGTGCGCAATGCGCATGCGCGTACTTTCGAGTCGCGGACTCGAAATTTAAAGTGGAAAAAAAGATTTTTTTTTTTACATTAAAAAAACAAAATAAACTTCTAAACAACTACTCAGCTGTCTAGCTGAGGGGGCTGCAGTCCGGCAGCCCGATGCCACGAGCCGCCCCTGCATATTATATGCCTGCAGTCCTAGGCTCCACCTTAGTAACTTGACATTTTGCTGTCTAGCTTGATATAGCCATGTTAAGGGATTGTAGTCTGCAACTACATTGAATTTCCTTACATACAGGTAAGGCTGAAGTTTCTGCAGTGCCCACACTATGGCTAGGCATTCCTTTTCTACAGCTGCATATCATTCCTCCCTAGGTTGGAGCCCATGACTGAGATATACCAATGGGTGCTCTTCTTCCTTCACTGAGGAAACCTGGCTAAGTACAGCCCCTACCCTATGATGTGAAGCATCCATTTGCACAACAAATTTTTTGCTGTAATTTGGACTGGCTAACACAGGGGGATGCTTCACACCTTAGGGTAGGGGCTGTACTTAGCCAGGTGTGAAGCATCCACCTGCACAACAAATTATTTGATGTAATTTGGACTGGCTAACACAGGGGGTCCCCCCAAAGTTCCTTTATGGTTCTGGAATGCCTGCTGGGGTCCACACTACTTTATCTGGCTTGTTTTTCCTTGTCAGGTCTGAGAGGAGCAGCTATGGTGCTATAATTGGGGATAGACTTCCTGTAGTACCCCACTGTCCCTAAGAATGCCATCACCTGCTTTTTGGTAACAGGGGCAGGCCATGCCTGAATAGTTTCCACTATGCCAGGTTCTGGCCTGATCCTACCATTCCCCACTCTGTTCCAGGTAGGAGACCTCTGCCATACCCACCTGACATTTGCTGGGCTTAATGGTCAACCCTGCCTTCTGTAGTCTGCCCAGCACCTCCCTGCCATGCTGAAGATGCTCTTGCCAGGAATGGCTGTAGATGGCAATAACATCTAGGTAAGCAAGGGCAAAATCTCCTGCTCCTTCTAGGCTATGATCTTACCAGCCTCTGGAAAGTTGCTGGGGCATTTTTCATCCCAGAGGGCATCTTCGTGAACTCATACAGGCCAAAAGGAGTCACAAAGGCTGACCTGTCTCTAGCACTGGGAGTCAAGGGCACCTGCCAGTAACCCTTGGTAAGATCAGTAGTGTTAAGATACTTAGCCCCCCCCCCTCCCAGCTGCTCTAGGGCTTCATCTGTCCTAAGTATGGGGTAAGCATCTGACTCTGTGTGGCTATTTAATTTCCTGTAGTCCACACAGAACCTGGTACTGCCATGTTGCTTTGGTACCAGCACCACTGGGGAGGCCCAGGGACTGCTGGACTCCTGAATTATCCCTAGTTCCAACATTTGCTGTATCCCCTCCCTCTGAGTATGTTTGAGACTCTCAGGCACCCTATAAGAGGCCTGCTTAATAGTTTTTTGGGATCCTGTATCCACATGGTGCTGCACCAGGTGGATGCACCCTGGTTTTCCAGTGAACATGTCCCCAAACTCCTGTAACACTGCTCTGATTTCTTGAACCTGGCTAGGGGATAGCTGCTGAGACATTGCTACCCCTTCCACTGAGGTGTCCCTATGAACCTCACCAAGATCGTCAGTCACCAGATCCCCTTCAGACTCCACCTGACGTCCACTGCAAATACTCAGCAGATGGGCCTCCCTGTCATGGTAAGGTTTCATGATGTTAACATGGTACAATTTGTGCTCCTGCCTAGCAGTTCTACTGTGTAGTTAACATCACTGACCTTCCTTACCACCTTGTAGGACCCTTCCCAAGCTGCCTGCAGCTTGTTGTGTCTGACAGGAATGAGAACCATTACCTGCTGCCCTACAGCATACTCTCTAGCTTGAGCATTCCTGTCATACCAGACCTTTTTTGGCTGTGAGGCTTCTGCCAGTTTCTCCTGGGCCAAACCCATGAGTTCCCCGAGCCTTGTCCTGAGGTTTAGGACGTGCCACAGCAGACTCCTTGTGGGATTTACACTCGCCCTCCCGCTCATCTCAAATCAAATCTGGAGGTCCCCTCACCCTGTGCCCATACAACAACACAAAAGCCTGTGGATTCCTGGGGAACCTCTCTGTAAGCAAACAGATGGGCAAGTATTTGTCCCACTCCCTCTTAAACTGGTCTGCAGATGCCCATAACATGGACTTGAGTGTAGAGTCTAATATTTCAACAAGACTATTAGTCTGGGGATGGTAGAGGGTGGTCTTTAGGTGGTTCACCCCACAGTGCTTCCACAGACGAGCCAGCAGGTCTGACATGAACTTAGCACCTCTGTCGGTCAGTATATCTTTTGGGAAACCCTCCCTGCTGAAAATCTCTTACAATGCATTTGCCACCTTTTCTGCCTCAAAGGAGGACAGAGACGCCACTTCAGGGTATCTGGTAGCATAATCTACTACTAGTGTATAATTTTTCCCTTTGGAAGTTAGGGTACTCAGAGGCCCCACCATATCCATAGCTACTGTCTGAAATTACTCCTCAATCACAGGCAAAGGCATCAAAGGAGCTTTCACCTTGTCATCTGCCTTGCCTCTCTTTTGGCACTGCTCACAGGTACTGCAGTACCCTGTTACATCTCTGGAAATCCCAGTGTACAGATTCCCCCTTCCCTTGAGAATCAGGTGCCTGACTCCTGGTAACCCTTCCCAGCTCCCCTTCCACAGGAAGTCTAACAGCGATGCCTCACTGTCAGCCTGGGTACAGCTACTCATCTCTGCCCTTGCAGTCACGCTGTCCAAGGGAATATTAGTACCTACATGCAGCTGTGGTTCACCTTTAGTCACACTGCTACAAGGTAGCTCCCTCCCTGAAGTAACCACCTCACCAGTCCTGGCTGCAAGTGTATGGTCTCTCTGGGTCTCCAAGTTTCCAGACCCACATGCTTGTCTCCAAGCCTGACTTGCATGTTAACTGCATGCACACATGGTACTACATTATCAAAATCCTTCCCGATCAGGACATCTGCAGGGATATCCTCAAGTACACCTACTTGCTGGCTTCCTTTTCCACCCTCCCAGTCAAGAATTCAAAAATATTTGGAATGGGGTTCCTCCTAAAGCTCTGACTGGAGTAGACTGCCCAAGCAGTTAGTGCTCCTCTGTAACCATTGCAGGCTTCGTAATACTTAGAAAAACGATAAAGAACCAGCCCAAATGAGTGGAAACTCAGAACTGATAAAACAAAAATAAAAACTGCCACCAAACCCTACCACTTCATTTTTAAGGTTTACATACAAGGTAGCAGTAGAGAGTATAGACTACCTTGATATAAGATTGGTAAGGGACAGAACTAAGAAGAAGTTACAATCATTGATTTTTAGGAAGGAAACATATTGCAGTTCTTTTCTCCACTGCAACAGTTGCCATCCTATGCATCAAAAGAAAAGCATAGTGAAAGGACAGATGGTAAGTATTTCAAGATTAACTAGCAATGATGCTGATTTTGAGAAAAAAATATATACATTAATTGTCATGTTTGGATACAAGAGGGTACCCGTTTAAAATGTGGATTAAGACTAGGAATTATGTTGTGCAGAATAGGAATAAAAGGCTTATTCCAATGATGAGCACAGAACCAGGTGTTGATAACAACAATAATAACACAGATTTATTAACTGATGGTATGTTAGTTCTTCCATATAACAAAGATGCGTTGGCAATTACATCCATAGTTCATAACACATGGAACAAAAGTTTTGATCAAGACATTATGAACATCCTAGGATTACCTATAGTAGGGGGTCCTAAAATTAAAAATTTATTGGAGAAGCAAGAAATAAAAACAAAGGGTTCAGTCTCCAAAATGTAATGCTTGTAAGGCCTGTAAATTCATTAACACGGGTCCATATGTTGCAATTTATGGTTATTTCCGTACCCTTCCTTGCCCTGGTAAATGCAATTGTAATACCAAGATGGTGATATATCTAGCTACCTGTATGTCCTGTCCTGATTTCTATGTGGGGAAAACCACCAGAAAACTTAAGGAAAGGATATTAGAACATAGTAGAGACATTAAGAGGGAGAAAAAAGAGAATGCATTATATATGCGTTCAAAGAACTGTAATAATTTCAAAAAATTCCTGCTCTTTGTCATGGATAGAGTGTATGATCATGGTAGGGCTAGTGACTTGAACCTGTACCTTGAGAAACTAGAGCTGGAGTGGCAATTAAGAACTAATGCCACAGTATACCCTGGTGTTAATGACATCTCATTAGCTCCAGTGTTAAAATTAAGGGCATTGGAGATTTGAGCACATTGTTTAAAGTCTGTTTTGTACAATTTTGGTTCCTTGGTTCCTAAAACATTAAATGCTATACAGAATAACTTGGGTACTAAGTAGTGTAACCTGTTAATTTTTACCGAACACTTTATTTAACATTTTTAAATTAGTATTTATAACTAAGTTGTAAATATATTCATTTTTACTAGCACAAGCACTTTTTGAGAATTTGATACAAGTGCATTAACGCATGACTACTTATAGTTATATTTAAATGTGTTTTTTATTGAAAACATTACTTTTTTATGTTGATGTAATGAAATGTTTTTTTTTTTTTTAAAGTATTCATTTATTTCCCTATTGAACTGGATCATGTGACTGAGTTAAGAAGTTTATTTAAGCCTGCATTTGAATTTTGACTGTTACTCTGATGAAGCCCTGGGAGCTACAGGGTGAAAGCGCTTAGTCTTTTTGTATAATAAAGTTTGTGTTACCGTTCCTGCACTGGTTTGGTGGCGTTTTGTATTTTTGTTTTATCAGTTCATGATAGTTAGGTAAGAGGCTTCTCCCTCTTAGCAGTGGCCTCTTTCGAATCCACTAAGATAGGATATAACCTCTTGTGGTAGTTTGGTACCCTTGTTGTCTCGAGACAACTTACTGCTAGCATTTTGTCATTCCCACTTACTGGCTCTCCCACCTTTTATTTTATTTATTTATTTATTTTTATTTTACATTTGTTGACCGGAAAAATCCGACTGGATACATGTCCATTTTCAGCGGAGGCCCGGGGAGAAAAGCTCCACATATACAGTTAGTACTATGCATAAGGTTTACATTATTACATAGATAAAACAATTATTATATAAAACAATGAATAGAGAAGCAAGAAATACAGGCATTTAGAATTCCATTCATAAAGTCATGATATAAAGGAAAGTAATTACAAGCAGAAAAAATGTTTAAATTCAATACAATTGGCCTCATGGCAGAGGTAAATAAGGTCAAAGTTGGTAAAGAGGGATGAGAAATACAAGGTGGAAAGCTCAGGTAAAAAGAAGCGGACATGGTATATATCATGGGATTAATTTGAGAGATGAGAAGAGAGAGATTTGAGCTGCATCGAAGGAGTTAATCTGGGAATGAGCATTGGCATAGCCAGTGGGATTTAAAATATTGGAGTAGACTTTTTTTGAAGTGGGATAGAAAGGTAATGGTGGTAATACTGGAAGGAAGGGAGTTCCATGTTTTGGCAGTGACGTTCGCAAATAGAGCATCTCCTCCTGCATTATAGGATTTGCCATTTTGAATAAGTGGCCTGTTTGAGGAGCGTAGGCTATTTAGGTTGGTATATGGTATGACTAGGCATTTTAGTGCAGGAGATTTATCCGGGTAGCTAAGTATTTTAAATGCCTCAATAAGTTGAGTTTGCTGAAGGGAGGTTAGGGAGTTCTATCCATCCAAGATCTTTTAGGTTATTACAGTGGTGCGTTCTATATGGCATACCAGTTGCAAATCTGGCAATGTGATTATACGAACATGAGAGTTTATTTAGTTCAGTTTTATTAAGCTTGGTGAACACTGGGGATGCATATAAAAGTGTAGATAGTAAATGTGTACGGGCAATGGCTGCTTTTGCCATTGGTGTTAGAAAGGCTTTGATTCTATATAGTGACCCTAGTTTCTTGTTCACGGTTTTAATAGTAAGATTAATATGTACATCATATCTAAGTTTATTGTCTATGGTAACTCCTAGTAGTTTAGTATGGGGGTCAGGTGTGATAATCGTTCCATTGTTTGATTGTATGTTAAAGGCAGTAAAGGGAAATTTTTGAGTTGGATGAAAAAGAAGCAGTTTGGTTTTTTTTTTTGGATTAAGAAGTAGCTGTCTTCCTGATGGCCAGTTTTCAACAGCTGTAAAGCAGGATTGGGTTTTGGCTAGTAGATTATTTAGAGATGTGTCCGAGCAGACTAAGGTCGAATCATCGGCATATTGTATACAGGTTGCCTCAGGGATGGCTTTATGTAGGTCATTAATAAAGACTGAAAAAAGAAGTGGACCCAGTATGGATCCTTGTGGAACCCCTATGGTATTAGGTAGGAGATTGGAAAGTTGATTGTGCCAGAGTACAGCTTGTTTCCTATCCGAGAGGTAAGCATGGAACCAGCCTAAAGTTGGGTTGGCAAGCTGTAAAGTTTTTAGAGTATTATGAAGTAGTTGGTGGTTAACCATGTCAAAGGCTTTTGAGAGATCCAGAAAGAGAGCAGATGATATTTTATTGTTATTACGGTTAATAGTATCCGTAAAAGAGAGTAGGGCAGTAGTTGTACTGTGGTTGGGTCTAAATCCATGTTGTGAGTTGGTCAATAGTTTGTTCTGGATAAGATAGTGAAGGAGTTGTTTGTGTATACATTTTTCCATAATTTTGGCCAGAGGGGACATTAAGGCTATTGGTCTATAGTTTGATAGTTCGGTGGAAGTACCCCCCTTATGAAGTGGTATAACGTGGGATGTTTTCCAAATTGCAGGGATGTTAGATTCTAGGATGGTGCGATTGATAAGTATAGATATGGGGTAGGCTATGACATTCGCGGCTTTCTGTAAGTATTCAGCTGGGAGGAGGTCAGCGGGGGAGGGTAGTAGGTTTAAGTTTTTGTAGTAAGGATCTTATAATAGATGTGGAGACAGGTTGTAGATTGAAAGTGGGTTTAGTTTCTGGAATGTGATCAGTCCCAGGACTGCAGGTAGCAGATAGTTGGTTTGCTAAGGTTTGGATAGTATTCGTGAAGAAAAAGTTAAAGGTGTTGGCTACTTCTATTGGGGTTTTATCAGATACAAGTTCTGGGGTAGGAGTGGAGGATTTGCCTGGGTGCTGTGCTGTGCTGGGTGCCTTGCTGCTGTGGACATCTATATGCTACATTGCCCCACTGGTTGCATTTATAACACTTAACCCTTGGTCCTGGATGTGTACCTGGACTAGAGGCTTCCCTTGCTACTGGCAGACTCTACCCACCATGGGTTCCATTAGACCCATGATCAGCACTGGGTGTCCCTTTCCTGTGCAGTGATGCCCTGCTTGCTAGGTATAGGTCTCCCTTCTTCCCCAACTCATCTGCAGTATTGCATTATCTGTCAGCTAACCAGATTCTCATGTCCTCAGGCAAAGTGCTAAGGGCTTGTTCCCTCACCAAAAGGTCTGCCAGCCCTTCAAAAGTGGTGACCTGACATCCACTCACCCACCTATGAAAATAAATGCTTACCGCAGCAGTATATTTACACACACACTTTCATCTGCCTTGTGTCTATGCCCACAAAACATTTTTCTATAAGCTTCAGGTGTTAGCTTAAAGCATTCTAAAAAAAACTGTTTTTTACAATATTATAATTTAAGCAGTCAGTATCAGACAATTTAGAAATAGCAGTTACAGCTTTACTTTGCAGTTAGGAGGTCAGGAACTGTACCCAGAGCCCTTGGTCAACATTATACTGTTTACATACTCTTTCAAACGTATGAATGAAACTATCAAAATTATCGCCCTCTTTAAATTGTGGAAGAAATGTACTGACCTTTGTTGCTTCTGGGGTTCGGTTACTCTTTCCATTGCCTCCATGACTCTTGCAAAGAGTTAGCATCTCCTCTTCATGTTGCCTCTACCTCTGCTTCTCCTCAGCCTTTAGATTTTGCAGTTTCTCATTTTCCTCAACCTCTAGATGTCTCAATCTGTCTGCTGCTTCAAAACGGTTGGCCTCCAACTAGAGTCTCTCTAACTCAAGAGGGATTTTAAAGTCCTCTGTGGAAAGGTTGAGCTGTCCATTTTCTGAGGGTTGTACATCTCCAAGGCCAGCCTGGTTGTCCTCCTGATCACTGGTCTGTGATGCAGCTGTGCCCAAACCTACTTTCATTTCTGCTGTAATCAGCTTGGCATTCCCCAGTCTTTTAGCCTGGCACATCTCAGCCAACTGGCTGTTTGTTAGCTTGCCATACTCTTGTGCTGACATGCTTGCCATACTCCTGTGTTGACATGCTTGCCTGCTGACCAAGACTGACTAAGCTAACAAAAAAAATAAAACAGTTGTGATGTGAAGCTCTGAAAGTTCACTGTGTGGCTGATTGAGAATGCAAGCACCTTCAGTGACCACTGTACACAGGCTATAGGAATTCAATATCCACACCACTACAAGCCAATTAATATATGATGTGGCTATCTCATCACTGCCACCCAGTTATGTGATGTGGATATTCCACCACTGTCCACCAATTAATATGTGACGGCCCTGCAGTGGCCCAGTAATTCAGGACCCTCAGTCCTCACCACTGGCAACCGAGGGGACATGCACAATGGGAGCATGACAAGTACACACACAGTAAAGTGCAGTTTCCCTTAATAGCACACAGAGACTACAGTCAGTCTGGGGCTGGTTTCTCCCTCTTTCCCCCATATCTCCAATAAGACTCCTCACTGGCACAGCTATAGAGTTAAGACATTAGCCAGGGTTCCAAGCCAAGTCCTTTAACACTCTGTCCAACCAGTGCTTCAAGTCCCTGCCCAAGCAGCTGACACAAACACACTTTGAGATTTGTTTTACACATGCACGCACACACACACACACACACACACACACACACACACACACACACACACACACACACACACACCTGGGGAAGGTGGCACAGGTTTACTGGTATGTCCCCTTCTGCCCAGACTATAAGGCATCATTGCAACCAGAACCCCTACTTATCAGCTACTATAAGGCCCTTACAATAATTGTCCAATACTACTGCGTAATGTTACTATTAATCCAAATGGTAGTCTGACCAAGCAAGGCTTTTGGAGTGGCCTGTACAATGTCACCAGATAGATACGCAAGTACGCTAAGAGCTTAAATATGTTTCACAAATATCAGCCACAAAGATGGGTTTAAATGTATTGTAGTAAATAAAAGAACAAAATGGTAATCTGTAAATCAGTATAGTTAATTCAGATTTCCAACTCTCAGGAAGTATTTTAAACAACAATGCAGGACTGTCTCAAATACAAAAAAAGTCTAAACTAATGTGTACTATAGTCCTAACTATATCTAAAAGTGTTACTATGCCCTAAAAAACTTACTTGCATAGCAAGGCAAGTGCAGATGGAGATGATGAGTGGATGTTTCCAGGTCAAATGCAAAATACAAAATGCCCAGTCTCTCTGAGAGTTCTTAAATTGATATTGAGTATTAGTGCTGAGTTAGCTTGGATGACATCAAATTTTGTCACCTGACTTCAGTTCCCAGGCTAAACAGAAACTAACAGAATTTAACATCTCTGTGTGAAAAATACATATCTCTCAGATGTTTGCAGATCTTGGGAGTCATAAAACAATAAAACACTTTTACATTTTAAACCTAGTAATTACTTCTCTTTCAAGACAATACAAAAACTTCTAGCTCTTGACATCGTGTCTCCTACACTGAAACTGCGAGAACTTTTATAGCACAATCGTAAAGCAGTTTAATTCCATCTTGTTTTCTTGAAGTTTTGGAAGTTAATGCTTTTATGTTATAATTTCTACTGTTAAAACATATATTTGCACAGGTGTACAGTTTATATGCATTTCTGTTCGAAGTCAGCGGGGCATGCTGTGGTGGCATTTTAGCTCAGAACATAACTACAGTTCTGTATAAATCATGTCAATATTAACAAATGACAGAGTTATTTACAAAATTCCACAGAGCTGGGCTGGCAATATTTCCCTTATGTCACACAAGTTACCCTTCAGTGTTTTTTTCTTCTCAGAACTTTGATGGTAGGTCAGTAGATAAAAATCAACAAAATGCAAAACCTTATTTTGTACAGATAAAAATTCAGAAGTAATAGAGTTAGCAGCTTATATAGATTTTCGATGTGTTGTTAATAAAATACCATCATGTATTTCCAAATCTAACAGTGCTATTGAATTTTGAAGAACCTGAAGTCTGATTTTAGTTTGCAGCTCTGGTCTTATTAAATTAGTTTTCGAAAAATATAAAAGAACTTGAGTTTTTTTTCTCCAAAGTATCCACAAAAAGTTTGATATAAATAGGGACAAAAAAACTGTTTTGTGCTGAGATGTTTATAAAACAATATTGTAAAAGTCTAGAATTTTAAGGCCTTTGTTTAGTTTAGGTGTGTTTAATGCAAAATGTGACTGGAAGTCATTACTAGTGATTTGTGTACATTAGAAAATGCTTTTGAGAGAATATTTCAAAGAAGAATTCAGATGGAAACAATCTGGGGAATATATTAATTTTATAGTGGATGCCTTTTTATTTTTTATTTATTTTAAGTATTAAAGCATATGTTACTCTATGCAACTTGCATTATATAAACTTAGTAGGATATATGTAAACTTAGATTGTGATTCGAGTCAATAGGAAATCTGTTTCCATAGTTTCACTGTTATAATGTGGGCTAGAGTCTAGATCATGATATCCACTTCAGAAGCAGTAATGCTTATTGCTCTTTTAAAGATGTATAAACATATTACACAGAAAATAACTATAATAGCTGTAAATATAGGTTGGCAATGGAGAAAGAAGGCCATATGTGCTTTGGGATGGGTTTAGTGGTTATAGACTTAGAATATTGTTAGAATAAAGAAATTAATTTTGGTCTGGTTAATGTGCGTATCTTTGACTAATTTCCAAGAATACAGCAACACAGTAAAGTTAATGTAATACAATATTTGGATGAAAATCCTTCAAGGACCAGGAGCTTTGTTTGACTTGATTTTATGATTCCTGCTTTTTCCTGTAGGGTATATTTTAGCAATAAGCCACATCTGGGTGTGGGTATCACAAGATTTATCCATGGTTAGAGTGGTTTGATCGTGAGGAGAATCGGGGAGTTCTTTTGCTTCACCTTTGCAAAATGTACCTCATTTGTCTCGTATTTTGTTCTGTCCCCAGTAAAGGAGGGTCTGCAGTGCTGTTATTCAGCATATGCAGAAAGAAAGTGTGGTCACTTAATGGTACTTAAGCATCCGGACTTCCGTCTATCAGTATGTGTTCAATTTACAACAGTCACACTAGTTGGACTTGTCCGATCAACATGCTTATTTTTGAATAGTAGTGATCCTTTATTGCATAATCAGCATTTAAGTTAAAACTATGAAATGTCTGCATTTCTAGGAGCAGAGTCCAAACAAGTATCTTGCATGTCCCTTTTTACCATAATTTATCCTCATGTGCCATTCTCCTTGATTTGTCCAGAATCCATGGATGTTCATCGTGTTATACTGCTGCAGTCATCACACTTGTGTTATCCTGCAGTCAGGCAATCCCGCCGAATCCCAAAGTCTTGGTCCGGCGTCGGTTGTCGTCGCTTCTTCCCTGACATCAGTGCGACAGGGGGATAAGAGGCGGCCAACGCCATTTTCTTCAGTCTTTCTTGCTGCGCGGTGCCCGAAGCAGAAGCAGTTCGCAAGTGCCGGTCGGCTAGCTCCTGAGATTTTCGAATCGAATTTCAGCCTGAAGTCTTCTCTAAAGCTAAGTACCCCGTTGGGGAAACTTTTCTTGCCTCAGACCGATGTCAGACAAAGTTAATAATTGCATTTCTTGTGGGAAGCAAATACCTCATGAGGATTTTCATTCCTATTGTATTCCTTGCCTAGGCCCAGACCACGACGTCTCTGTTTGTCGGTTTTGTGCTAGGTTCAACAAAGGTACAATCAAGCGTCGGGCAGATTTCGCCTGACATTATTTTGGCAGAAAATTTAATTATAGCATGTCGTCGGAGCAACCAACATCAGCAAAGATTAAAAAACGCAAGGATAAGGACAGGCAACCAAGGCCAAGACCAGATACCGAGGCCTCAGCAAGGCCTGCCGCCTGTTCTCCGGTTTTCAGCGAGGCGCCTACGCAGCCCCTGCCTACCGCAGATTTAGAAATTCTGACTGCCTCCCAGACTGAATCAGCTGGGCCTCAGGAGCCGGTTCCATCTCATCCCTCGGACGCCAACCCTGACGGTGATCCGGAGATTTTGGACAGGCCTTCGGTTTCTGAAGGTGTCTTCAAACTGACAACTATCTCTAAGTCTTATGCTAAACTTAAAGCCCCCTTAAAAGTTAGGAAACTGGGTCCACAGTCCCCCCCACAGGCCCCTATGCCTAAAAAACAGATGCTTAAGATGGCTGAGGATTTAATTACCCTTATCAGGGGGTTCACAACCCCCTCCTGACAAAAGGCCTAGACTGGAGGAAGATTATCCTTCCTCTGACCAAGCATCCATTTCCTCAGCTAACTCTGAGGACCAGGATTATTCCTTACCTCCTTATGAAGACTCAGATGCTGAAGGGTCTATTCCCTCTGTCCCCCCCCCCCCTGAAGACTACTCTTTTGGGGAAACTTTACACACCATGAGGGAACACTTCCACTGGGAAGGCCAAGATTACTCTGACTCTAAGAAAAGACTCCGTGAGTTTCTTCTCCCACAGCATAGACCCCTTGCAATTCCTCCAGTTTTAGACATTTTGGATGATGTTTACACTGAATCTAGTCTAAACCCAGATTCCTCACCTCCTGCACCAGCTAAACCAGACAGATAGTACCGAGTTCCTGATTCTCATAAGTTTCTATATAAAAGCCCTGTTGCCGACCCCGAAACCATTTCCCAGGGTCCCAAAGGGGTTAAGGCCTCTACTGCCAAGAATCCACTACCTTCTGAAAGAGATTCCAGAGCATTAGAAAGATGGGGGAAGAAAGTGTATACGTCTGCCACTTTGGCCACGAGGGCCTTAAACTGCCAATTCCACATGCTAAAATACCAGCAGTACTTGATTACACAGTTAAAGCAGAAAATGATCCCTCAGACAGATCAACCTGATTTCAAAGAGATGCAGGATTTGCTGTATGCAGCAGAACAGGTGGTAAAGCATACCTTACAGTGTGGTTTTGATTCATTGGAAGCCTCATGTAGAGCAGCTGTCACAGGATCTGTAATACGTAGACATGCTTGGCTAAAAGAGCAAGCCTTACCAGAACATGTCAAAGCAAAGTTATTGGATGCTCCATTGCAGAAAGATGTGTTATTTGGTGTCAAAGCAGAGGAAGTTTTAAAGAAAATGGAAAAAAAGGCAAAATCTATGCAGACAGTTAAAGATTTTTTACAGTACAACCTCCTCGTTTCAGCAAAAACTGGCCATCAAAAAACGGGTCCTTTCCTGCATCAGAAAGACCCCAAAGGGGTAGGTACAGACGCCCAAGGGGCAGAGGCCAGCCACAAGGTTCTTTCAGGCCTAGACAATGGCATACAACAACTCAGAGGTGGAGACGAAAGATCTCAACCCTTCAGGAAACAAACACAATGACTTCCCTCTTCACCTGCCAAGCAAAATTGCCCTGGCAGCACCTTTGGGAGGAAAACTGGCTCTATTTCCACAAATTTGGCGCATCATAACAAAGGAGAAATGGGTTCTGGATATTATTACCCGAGGCTACAGATTTCATTTTCACACTTTACCATGGATGAGAGGCATGCCAAATCTGCCTCCAAACCAATGGACAGAGGCACAAACGCAAATTTCAGCTCTCATGGATATGAAAGCAATTCAAAAGGTACCTACAAAGGAGCAAGGTCAAGGTTTTTACTCAAGACTATTTCTAGTACCAAGAAAGGACAAAGCCTGGAGACGCATTTTAGACCTCTCAATTCTAAACACTTACCTGGAGGTACCCAAATTCAAAATGCTCACACTACAGCAGCTTCTTCCCATGCTGGGCAAGGAGTCTTGGCTGGTAACGTTGGACCTCAAAGAGGCATACCTGCATGTCCCTATCAGACAAGATTGCAGAAGACACCTCAGATTTCTTGCAGGATCAGAGCATTATCAATTCTCTGCATTGCCCTTCAGCTTATCTACTGCGCCCAGAGTATTTACGAAATGCCTGGCATCAGTAATTGCATACTGCAGACAACGAGGAATACAAATTTATCCATATCTGGACAACTGCCTGATCCAAGCGGACAGCAAGGCCATTCTATTACAGCATCTGGCATTTGTAACAAAGCTGCTAAGTTGCCTAAGGTACACAGTAAACAAAAAGAAGTCAAAGCTAATACCCTCACAAGACATAATATTTCTGGGTGCCAGCTTAAATACAATGGCCCAGATAGCTTCTCACGGCAGACAAAAACAACTGACTCAATACTTCAAAAAGATGGCAACTTTTACCCAGCTCACTGCAAGTAAAATCCTGCAGGCATTGGGGTTCATGGCAACCTGCATTCAACTAATTCCACATGCAAAGCTGCATATGAGGAAATTACAATGGTACCTGAAAAGTGTATGGACTCAACACAGGCACAGCCTCGAAACAAGTGTACCCCTCATTCCCTGCCTTCAAAAAGAGTTCCTATGGTGGGCTCAAGCATGTCAAATAAACAAGGGTCTTCCTTTTGTCTTACCTCCAGCAAACCAAACTATGACAACAGATTCTTCAGGCTACGCCTGGGGAGCACACATGGCAGGACAGTGCATACAGGGCAAATGGTCCGCAAAACAAATGCATCTACACATCAACCAAAAGGAGATGCTAGCTGTGCAAAATGCACTGACAGCTTTCAAGGACCTCTTGCATCCAGGACAACTACTAATAAGTACAGACAACACCACAGTTATGTGGTACATAAACAAACAGGGAGGAACACACTCCTACCCTTTATGCAGACAGGCAATGACCTTGTAGAACACAGCATTGACTTTCCAAGTACAACTGCAAGCACAATTCCTGCCAGGAAAGGAAAACATATTGGCAGACGAATTAAGCAGAAATTTGGCAGATCCTCACGAGTGGAGACTACACCCACAAGTATTTTCAATGATAACTCAAAGGTGGGGATGCCCAGACATAGATCTATTTGCATCCCCCAACAATTGCCAACTACAGAAATTTTGCACAAGGACTTATCATTCCCTAGCCTGGAAAGTGGACGCCCTATCATTCAGTTGGACAGCATTGACAGTCTTATGCCTTCCCACCACTACCTCTCTTGACCAAGGTATTACTGAAAGTCAGATCAGAGAGACCTCAAATGATCCTCATTGCTCCGGACTGGCCACGTCAGCACTGGTACCCATTACTAAGGACCTTGACTCACAGCCCTCCATGGATCTTACCTCAATTCCCACTTCTGTTGACTCAGCAAAACTCTCAGATCCTTCACAGTCAGCTCAGGACTTTAAATTTAGCTGCATGGAGAATACCTTGAATTATCAATCAACACTTTTCTCAAAGGATGTCCTGAATGTCATTTTGGAGGCCAGGAGGCCCAGCACCAGAAAAACTTACTCAGACAAATGGAAAAGATTTTGTGCATGGAACCAGGCTAAAGGCCAAAATCCTTGGATACCAAACATTCCTCAAATACTGCAATACTTAACTGAGATGCTACACAAAGGCCTTTCTTTCTCATTCATTAAGATCCATGCTTCAGCCATTTCAGCTCAATATAATACGGATCCTCCCATATTCTCACACCCTTTTACTAAGGCAGTTTCTCAGAGGGGCTAAGAATATAAGACCCCCCAGAAAACCCCCAACGCCAGCTTGGGACCTCAACTTCGTTTTAGAAAACTTAACACTGCCTCCTTTCGAACCAGCCTTCTCAGCAGAACTACAATACTTGTCATGGAAAACAGCTCTGTTGCTGGCTATCACCTCAGCACACAGGGTCTCAGAACTACAGGCACTTATGGCAGTGGAACCATTCATCATTTTCCATCAGGACAGAGTCACTTTACGAACTAACCCTACTTTTATGCTAAAGGTAGTATCCAGTGTGGCTTTGAATCAGACCATTCATTTACCCACCTTTTATCCAAACCCCCAGAATAAAGGAGAAAGACTCCTTCACTCTTTGGACATTCACAGACAGCTACGTTACTATTTGGATAAGACAAAAGACCTTCAGAAAAACTGACCAACTCTTTGTATCCTATGCTGCAGGTTCACAAGGAAAGGCTATTTCAAAACAGACCATCTCCAAATGGATAGCACATTGTATCCGCTTTTGCTACTCGCACCATGGGAAAGCAGTGCCTGTTAATATTAGGTCCCATTCTACCAGGGCTACAGCAACCTCAGCAGCCTTTCTCTGGGGGGTTCCAACCAAGGACATTCTGGAGGCAGCTACTTGGAGTTCAGTGCACACCTTTACCAAGCACTACCACCTTCCATTATACTCAAAAAAACAGAGCTGGTTTTGCCACTGCAGTTCTGCAGGGCATCCTAGCTTCACCTAACCCAGTTTAATACCAGCCACCCATTCATAGCTTTGGGATTCAACCCAAGTGTGATGACTGCAGCAGTATAACATGATGAACATAGTACATCATAAACATATAGTACCTACCATAAATGTAGATGTTAGAGGTTTATTCTGCTGCAGTCCAGGTTACCCTCCCACCATCCCCTCTACATACCAGGGTGTTGGTTATAACTCCATGTACATCAATCTATTGGATGCATGCCTATATGGTGTATTTGCTAACAGCTAATACTGTTGTTCATCTACTAAGGTATTTTTGCATAGTTATTTGTATTGCCTTCCTAGTTGGGGGCACCTGACATCTGTGGCAAGAAAAACTGAAGAAAATGGCGTTGGCTGCCTCTTTTATCCCCCTGTCGCACTGATGTCAGGGAAGAAGCGACAACAACCGACGCAGGACCAAGACTTTGGGATTCGGCTGACTGCGGGACCGCCTGATGGCAGGATAACCCAAGTGTGATGACTGCAGCAGTATATACACTCGAACATCTACATTTATGGTAGGTACCAAACTTTACTTTTAGTTGGCGATGGTTCCTCATTAACAGATCTTGCAGTGGGCTCTACGTCATAACCTTATGTTGCTTTTTGCTTCCTTTTTAACTATACTTCATGCTCATTTCCTGCATGAGTCAATGATTTTTGTCTCAAGCTTAGTACTCATATCACTGGTATTTTATTATTGATGCTTCTTCACTGTGACTTGTTGAATGACTAACATGAATTGTGATTCTCTTTGTACTTATTACATATTTTGAGCTTTGCTCCCCAGACTGTGTTGAAATTGAAGTCTGCTCAATAAAACATATTTCAACGGATTTTATTTTCAGTGCTCCTTTTATCCACCAGAAGTTGCCATGCTGCTTTGTACTGTGAAGTGCTAGTGCCCATCACACAATAATCAATACTATTTTACACCTTTGTCAGTGGGGTTTAGATTTTTCACTTTAGAACCTCCTCTTCCTACAGTAGAATCCGTCATAGATCCCGATGGTGGATGATTTGCTAGCAGATTAGGGAGTCCCATACTGGCTTCCCTGTGATGCAGAGAAGTTAGCACCCAGGAATGGAGCTTCACTTAAACCAGTCTGAACTTGAAGTGAAGCAGAAACCAAAATGCATACTGTGGTGGGCAGACAACCATGCCTCAGAGTGGCATGCATACAATAACAGGAGCATATGTTCATTGCCACTTTTGCAGGTAATCAATGTGTGTAATAGCAGATCATAGAACTTAACAGTTGCCTGCATTTTGCAAACTCTTTGAGATGGAGTTAGTCTTTTTCTGGAACTGTGTTTTTAGGAATAATGTCTGGTCAGGATCTTTTGGGAGTGGGGCACCAAGGAGGTCACTTAAATTGACAAAGTTATAGTTCTCCCCCCTGCTTGGTGCATCCATTTTCCTAATCTACTTTAATGCTTTAACATACAAGACCAGAATTCATTCTCATTGGCCCCCCAAGATGAAAATGTGTTGCTTTCAAACTTTCAGGTCTTTTCTTCAGTCCAGGAAAGTCTGCCCCTCCCAGGTGGGTTGAGCTAACTTGACTGCAGAAAGTTTCTGCGTATTTACATTCCTTGCTCCTGACAGATCTTCCATCTGATATTTCAGATGTGATCAAAGCTGCGTGAAAGCCTTGCATTTGTCAGACTTGATCTACTAATTGAAGGAGGTTTCTCTTTTGGGGAAGAGAAGTATGCTTTGCTTATCTGTTCAATCATCTTGCAGTTAACTCTTTTCTCATGCACCAGTACAACTTGTGTCTCATTTATTTCAGATTTAGTGGACATGTCTGTAATGTGTCTGCACATTTTAACATTGTAGAGGCAGAAATGTGGCTCAGCACTTTATTTTAATTTGTCCCTTTGAGATCATATATATTTTTGCCTTTCTTGGAAGAACCACTCACCTACACCTCCTTGGGATTTAAAATTCACAACTGAGGAGTTTAACTCTTATTTGAAATGGCTGAGTTATTAACTGCGAACTTCATCTTTACAAGATGCTGCTACTTTTGGTGACTGTCATCTCTGCATGCAGGACATGTGAGCTGCAGACTTTTATCTTCAGGTAATTGTGTTTGATTTTGATAAGGAATGGGTGCCCCTATGATTCACCTGCATTTCCTTCCAAAAGTGGTTTCAGGGGATATTTAACCAGGGATCTGGGCAATTTACTCCTACTCTTTTTAGTGCACTATAATTTTTTATAT
Source organism: Protopterus annectens (assembly GCF_019279795.1). Classification (NCBI taxonomy): domain Eukaryota; kingdom Metazoa; phylum Chordata; order Ceratodontiformes; family Protopteridae; genus Protopterus; species Protopterus annectens. The sequence continues at coordinate 1,895,184,122 of NC_056735.1, forward strand.
CCTTCTTGGTTTAACATCTCATCTGAAGGACAAAGGCATTCATGCTTGGAATTTGGTTCGAGCTGGGTCACTTTTAACATCTCTTGTTGCTTTAGAATTCAACTTTCTGTAGCTTTACTTATCTTTGGGCCTCCACCCAGGTCATTGGGTAGCTTAATTTTCACTGCTTGAGGGTTTTCCCTACTTAGCCACTGTAGAAAGTTTAGAATATCAGATAAAAAGAAGGAAGTGTGCTCATGTACTGATGTGCAAGGAAGTGTTCTGGAATAGATTTTTATTACCCTCCATTTATCCCTCTTTGTCTCTTCTCCATCTTTTATATTCATTTTACTGTAAGTTAAAAACATTTATAAGCGATTATATTATTGTTTGTTTTCATCTTGCAGGCTGTGTTCATTCATTGATGGGTTGAACTGAGTGGTGCTGAGGCTAGACATGTCTTCTTGTCTGTTATGTGATGATGAGCTTTGTACCAGTAAGGAATTCACATGTCCCTGAACGCTAAAATAAGTAAAACTCTAAATAAAAAAAAAAAAAAGGAAATCCCAGTGCTTACGTACTGTAAGCTTTTCTTCACAGGTCAGCAGATATGTTATCTAACACTGAAACTTTTGATGAGTTCTTATTTGGTTGATCTTTTCCAGTAGTAAAAACTCTGCAAAGTTTCAGGTGGATCCTTTGCATATGGACATGTAAGCACCTGTTCTGATGTGTACTCTGACATCACATGCTGGGTGCATAAGCATGTCTGCCCTCCCTAGCCACCGTATAATTTTTGCTGCTTCCTCAGTTTAGCTTTGGATCCTTCCTGTAGGGCATGGACGTTTTCAGTGTTTTGAGGCCTTATGAGTTTACAAACTGTCTGTGTGACTGTTAGATTACCAGCAAAACCTGTACTAGGAGGAAATAGATGCTCATCACTGCACAGTGCCTGTACATTCTCCCTACCCCTTCGCTCTTCCAAGCTGTCAGTTTCTAGATGGTAAAAACCCTTCATGTTATGTAGTCCTATCTCGCCTACATTCTTACCCGTGGGTTCGGAGCCGAATATAGTCTCCGACTTGGCTGATTTTACTAGCTCAAAGTCTCTCATTGGCTGGGCTAAGAGGGTTTTCCATGGTGCACTGCTCCATATCCCCAGATCTCCTTTGCCACTTATGTAGCTCGGACGTGGTCTCGCTTGGCTGTGGCGAAGTACCTTCTTTTTTGCTATTTCTCTTAGAGAAATTTGATAGTTCATACCCAAAAGCTATTTTAATAGCTATTTCTTGTTGCTGTCACTGTGTTTGAGTGTGATTGTTGTGTTTTTGGTATCCCTAACTGTTCCAGCGGGCTAGGCTCGTTTTAGTTAGAGGACCTAGTCCTCCCCTCTGTTGTTAGATAAACCTTTTGTATGATTGTGTTTATCTGTGTGTTCCCTAGAAGAACCGTTTCAGTTAGAGGTTCTTAGAGTGTGTCTAGCACTTTTTTTTCCTGGTGTTCCTAAATTGTGCATTATTCCCACCCTTTTTGTAAGTTGTGTACTAGGTGGTTTCACTAGCGTTCATTATAAAATGTCTAAGGATCAGAAGGAGCATAAGCCTTCTGGCTTTAAAAAATGTTCCAAATGTTGGTATAAGATGTCCATCTACTGCCTTGGAGCCATCCATTTACAGGAGTTGTGTAACTTTTGCCACGCGTTCAGTCCTAGGGTGTTCCAGGAGAGGAAAAATAAATTGATATTAAAGGGACTTCTAAAACCATCATTTGAGGAAGCTATAGACTCTGCTCCTAGTCCTCAGTCAAAATCTAAAGCTTCCAAGGCTAAGAAAAGGTCTCAGGCTCCATCTGCCACGTCTGAGCCTCCGGAGAAGATTACTGTTTTGGACTCTACCTCCTCGGCTCCACTATCCTCGGGGCCGCAGGAGGTATCAGTGTTAACTGAATCGGCATTGGCTCCTATTATTCTTGAACCCATTCGGAGCCAGTCGCCCAGTGTGAGGCATGGTTCACCTGACAAGAGATCCCAATCTCCATCGCTCTCCTCTAAATCCTCCAGGCTTTCTGATTTGGATGTTGATAGGGTGGTGCATTGGCTCCTGCAGTTGCCGGTGTTGGCTAAATTGTTCTCGGCTCCGACCCAATCGGCTCCGGAGCCAGTTCCCATGACTGTTTCGATGATTCCTCCTCCGAGCACATCCTTGTCGTCAGAGCGGGCATGCTCCGCTCCGAGTGATGTTCCTGCGCCGGCTCCGATGCCCCTCTGGGTCTATCAGTGCCAACCTCTGCTCCGACCATGTCAGTTCCGTCCACAGGGTTCGAGACTCTGGACTCTTCGGTTAGGCCCGAGGGGGATACTTCGGGACATCTGTCTGTTCCGAGTCTCCCACTCGGTGCATCGGCTCATGGGACCCTTGTCATGGCCTTGGAGGCCGGTCGGTCCTCTGACTCGGGGGGGGGGGGGGGGTCTGCCTTTGAGGCCATGCGGAGTGCGCTAGCCAGATCGTCAGCTACATCATCTGGGTCGGTCATTCCGTCCCCCACCACTCAGGCAAGAGCTTCTGACACTCACTATCCATGGACAGTAGAGCCCCAGGCCCTAAGGATACCCCCACAAGCGGTCCCCAACTTTCTGAGGTTCTACCAGAGTCCGTGCCTGAGGAGCCTCCTAGAAAGAAATTGTACAAGAGGAAGCACATAGACTCCCAGGATGAGTCTCTCACCTCCGATACTGACCTCGAGAAATCTGAAGGGTCCCCCAAGTCTTCCTATGATGATGTTTGCTTCTCCGATATCCTGGAGATACTGAAACAAAGAGGAAACTGGCCTTCCAAAGCTCCTTCCGAGGAGGAGTCAGTATTCCTTGAGGCTTTTGGCACTCAACCCTCCGCCTCCTGGATGTCTCCACCCTTCGACGAACTTCTTGACCTCATTTGTCGAAGAGTGTGGGAAAACCCCGATTCTGTGGAGCCGTGCCCAGGCATCCCAACAAATTCCTGTCCGCACCCCAGGGAAAAGAGTTTCTGTCAAAAGGAGTCCCTGTAGATGCTATGATGATGGCGGCAGCCACCCAGAAGGAAGTTGCAGTGTCTTCTTCATCGGTCCATCCTCCTAAAGGAGTCTGTGACCATGGACCGGTACGGGAAGCGTAGCCTATCTTCAGCAACCTTCAATTTACGGTCGCTGAATTATTTGTCTCACTTCACTCTGCTCCAGAGAGATGATCTCAAAGAGTTGGGAGATACTCTTGCGGGTAACATACCTGAGGCAGTGGCTCAGACGGTTAATGCCCAGGTTTCTACCCTCAACTCCATTGCTAACTCGTCAATGAGGCTCATTTCGTATGCAGCCGAGGGAGCGAGTAGGGCAGCAAGCTCAGGGGTAGCCCTTAGAAGGCAAGCCTGGCTGCGCCTGTGTCACGTTGCGGAGGCCTTCAAGTCTTCCTTCACTGACACCCCATTTGATGGTTCCTCCTTGTTTGGGACCAAAGTGAAAGACACCCTCACCAGGTGTGAGCAAGAGGGAAAGACCCTGTCTGCCATTGGGGTCCGTTTTTCCCTTTCTTCTAGGCCTTATCCCAAGGCCCAGCAGGGGGGGTGTGGTTTAAGAAATCAAAGTTTTTTTCCTGCCACACAAGGTGAACCCCCCTCCAGAGGCAGGGGAGGGGGGTTACTCAGGGAGACATCGCCCCAGAGGCAGAGGGTCCCCCGCAATTTGGGAGACAGCGACTCTTTCCATGGCTCCCCATACTCTCATTCCTGAGGGTGTGCCCGACTGCTCTTATCCCGAGCCAGTCGGGGGTCGAATTTCTTTATATCCGGAAGCCTGGGAGAGCATTACCCAGGACCGATGGGTATTACGGATAATTTCCAGAGGTTACCTCATTCCATTCTCTTCAGTACCCCCGCCAATCAGAAAAATCCCAGACGTTCCACCCAGTCAAAGGGATCAAGCAGCCTCAGAGATCTCGCAGCTGCTAGAAAAAGGAGCCATCCAATGAGTCCCCTCAGACCAAATCGGATTAGGGACTTACTCAAGATTCTTTTTAGTGCCGAAAAGAACAGGGGACCAGAGACCCATACTAGATCTCAGTCAACTCAACAATTACATACACAAGTCTTTGTTGAGAGAGGAGGTATGGATGTGCTCCATCGATCTCAAGGATGCTTACTACTATGTCAAAATGGACAGAGCATCCAGGAGTCACCTATGCTTCTGGCTGTGAGCCAGTCACTTCCAGTTTCGAGCCCTGCCCTTTGGTCTCACCACAGCCCCCAGGGTGTTCACCAAATGTATGGCAGTGGTGACGGCTCACTTGAGACGTCAGGGATTCCAGGTATTTCCGTACCTGGATGACTGGCTCCTTACCGCCCCCACCAGGCGTCAACTAGTTCAGACCAGGGACGCTACCATCAGTCTATGTCACCAGTTGGGCATAACAATAAACTGGGTAAAATCTGCCTTATTGCCCTCACAGCGTGTCACCTTTATAGGAGCAGAGTTAGACGCCATTCGAATGTGAGCATTCTTACCACAAGAAAGGATCACAGTATTACAACAACAAATACACATACTGATGCCCCTGAGACATGCGAAGGCAAGACTGATTCTACAACTCCTAGGGACCATGGCAGAAACTATCATGTCGCTCCCTCTAGCGAGATTACACATGAGACTTCTTCAATGGCTCCTCTCTGTCCAATGGTCTCCAAAGACTCCCACTATCTCATCCCATCTTACAGACAGGTGCAAGCAGGACCTCCGTTGGTGGCTGTGCACCAACAATTTGAATGGGGGAAAGCCCTTCGTTCCACCCGTTCTTGTTGCCATGGTGACCACGGACGCCTCCCAGATTGGGGGGGGCATTATCTCGGCAGGACAGTCCAAGGCACGTGGCAGGAACACGAGATACATTTACGTATAAATGTCCTGGAGATAAGAGCAGTGCTTCTTGCATTGCAGGCACTTCAGAAAGTTCTTCCTCTAGGGACTATTGCGATACACTCAGACAACATGTCAGTAGTGTGATATCTCAACAAACAAGGGGGAACCCGGTCTTACCCTCTATGCAGAGAGGCTATGCGAGTGTGGCATTGGGCAATAGCTTCCCAATGGTTTCTGGTGGCAACGCACATTCCGGGGAAGTCCAACGTAATAGCGGACAGGCTAAGTAGAGCTATTCTTATGCCTTACGAGTGGTCCCTGAATCGCCTGGTTGCAGAGCAAATCTTCAGCAGATGGGGTCAGCCTTGCTGCGACCTTTTTGCCAGCCCTCTCAATGCAAAATGCAGCAACTACTTCATGCTGATCCCCCCCACAGGGGGAATCACCCAGGGACACTGTGGTTCACGATTAGCCCTCCGGTCTGCTTTGCTTTCCCGCCATTTCCTCTTCTCTCAAGGGGGATTCAGAAAGCGCAATCCTTGGGAAGCAGAATGATTCTGATTGCCCCACACTGGCCTCGTCAAGTCTGGTTCCCCTTTCTTCAACCATACATTGTGGACACTCCTTGGATTCTGGATCCTCTACCAGATTTACTGACACATGTCGGGACAGTTCCACTCCTCTCTGAGGACATTCCGGTTGACAGCCTGACTACTCCACTTCCATCGCTAGTCAGACGTCATAATTTTTCACCAGAAGCGATCCATATATTATTGTCCTCTCATAAGCCATCCACTAGAAAGATTTATTCTAGCAAATGGAAAAGGTTCTCTATCTGGGCACATACTAGGGGCATTGATCCTTACACAGCTCCAATAGATTCAGTTCTGGAGTTCTTGTCTATGCTGTTCTATCAGGGGTCCGCATCAGCTACCATCGAAGTTCAGCTGGCGGCAATATCTAGCTTCCACGCAGCGAATGAACCTAGTCTTATGGCACACAGACTATGCAAAGCATTCCTTAAAGGTACTCTGTTGCTTCGTTCCCCAGTGTCTGAACCTGTCATGCCCTGGGATCTCAGTTTTGTTCTACAAGCCCTTACTCTACCACCATTCGAGCCTGCAGCTACCTGTGAGTTAAATTTCTTGACATGGAAAACAGCATTCTTAACAGCAGTTACTTCAGCAAGGCGGGTTTCGGAAATTCAAGCCCTTTCCATCAAACCCCCATACTTAATCTTCCATAAAGAATAGGGTCTCTCTTAGATCAAACCCCTCGTTCCTTCCTAAAGTGGCTTCCGTGTCTAACATGAATCAGTCCATTGAGCTACCTGTGTTCTTCCCCCACTTTTCTAACAAGGCAGAATTTACATTTCACCAATTGGATGTACATAGACAGTTACGCGTCTGTCTACACCGGACAAAAGATATCCGGAAGTCTGACCAACTCTTTGTCTCCTTTTTGGAAAACCGATTGGGTTCTCCGGTAGCCAAGGTCACGCTGTCTAGATGGATAGCCAGTTGTATCTATTTCATCTATCGGGCAGGAGGTAAAATTTGCCATTTCCAGTCAAGGCACATTCTACTCTGGCTGTTTCTGCATCCACAGCCTATCAAGCTAGATTGTCAATGGATGATATATGTGCTGCAGCTACTTGGGCTTCTCCTCACACTTTTGTTTCTCATTACAAATTGGACGTGGTCTCCAGGGGCAGATCTTCCTTTGACTCCACAGTTCTCAGGAGTATTTTCCTATGAGCCACCCAGGATGTAGGTGCTAGGGACGCTGTCCCACGGGTAAGAATGTAGGCGAGATAGGACTACATAACATCAGGAAGTTATGTACTCACCAATGTTCGATGTATGTAGTCCATCTCGCCTCACATTCTTACTTACCCTCCCACCTTCCCCCTGCCTGGTCGATTTGGAAGTTAGATTGTCATCTACAGAGTCCCTTTGATTAGTTTATTGTTTATATGGATGTGATGTGTGTATGGAGTCCAAATGTTGTTTCGCAGCAAACTAGATCTGGGGATATGGAGCAGTGCACCATGGGATACCCTCTTAGCCCAGCCAATGAGAGACTTTGAGCTAGTAAAATCGGCCGAATCAGAGCCGATATTTGGCTCCGAACCCACGGGTAAGAATGTGAGGCGAGATGGTCTACATACATCAAACGTTATGGTGAGTACATAACTTCCTGTTTCTGTTTGAGGAAAGGGATGTGTTAATTTTGCAACACTTCATATGCTATTTAAGTCATTCAAGAGGCTGTCATTACTAGCTACATCCGAGTCCTACCTACAGTATGGAACTACTTGTGTGTGTTGGGGGGGGGGGGTCTAAAAGTTTGCTTTGGTTTGGAGAATCATCAGACAGGTCCACTGGTTTCTAGATATGATCACTCTTGGCTGTGTGTTGGAGCTGTGGAGATCACCATCCCTTCCTGTGAAAGTTACACTAGTGGATAGCTGTGTCTCAGTGAAGCTTTTTTGAGAGGCCAAAACTCTACTGCCAATAATGGCCATAGATGCTGTTACTGTCAGAGAAAGGTTAAGTGTTTACTCACACCTGTTGTCCCAGAAGGATGGATAGTTTCCATCGCATTCTGAGTCTTGGTGACTTCATCTACTGCATCTGGTGCTTGTAGATGTTCTTCATTCCACATTGCTGCAGTCCTAACTATTGGGTAGTCCGCTGTCCAGTCGGCCCGAATACCAGAGTATATGGCTGACGTCGGTCAGGGCGCATTAGACTGACGTCAGTACGTCAGGGTACTAATGCGCATGACCGACGTCATATCCTCAGTCTTTTTGCCGCATGGTCCGATGCAGAAGCAGTTTTGCGAGTGCAGGTTGGCGTTCTGAAATTTTCTGAAGTCGGAGTTTCAGACCGAATCAGAGTTGGCTAAGTACCCGTTGGGAACATTTTGGTTTTTCTTGCCTCAGTATTTAACCGGATGTCAGAAAAAGTGAATAACTGTATTTCTTGTGGGAAACAGATACCTCATAGGGATTACCATACCTTGTGTATACCTTGTTTAGGGCCTGAGCACGACGTTGTTGGATGCCGCTCTTGTGCTAGGTTTAACAAACGCACTATTAAGAGAAGGTTAGACTGTGCCAGGTTAGTGTTTGGGAAGCGTTGCAATTATAAAATGCCGCCGGATGCTCCGGCCCGCTTCGCCCAAGAAGCGCAAGGACAAAACAGCGAAGCCTAGGGTTGATGAACCGCAGTCCCGGACGCCGGTTCTTTAGAAGGCTCAGTGGAGCCAGAGGTTTTGCCAGGAGTTTCTTTGGAGTCTCAGGCTGAGACTTTACTGTTACAGGATGTGCCTTCTCAGGAGGTAGGCCAGGCTGAGGGGCTTCTCAGGTAACTGTTCTTCCCTCTCTTCCCAAGGTAGTTAGAGCCTCTCCTTCTGTTTCCAAAACTTCTTTGAGAGGTAGGCCAAGTTTAGCTTCAGTGGGGGCTTCTCCTAGCACTTCAGGTTCTGTGCCTAAGAAACATATGCTTAAAATGGCAGAAGATTTGATTACTATGATTTGAGGTTCTATGCCCCTCCTGATAAGAGGCCTAGGGTGGAACCTGAGTTTGATAGTTTTGAACAGTGTTCAGAGGCTTCTGAGTCTTCTGGAAGATTTGCAGGAGTATCCTCCTTATTCTGATTCTGATGTGGATGATTCCACTCCTACAGCTTCTCCTCCTGAGGATTTCTCATTTTCAGAGACTCTGCATTCCATGAGGGAGCACTTTAAATGGGAAGGCCAGGATTACTCTGATTCCAGGAAAAGGCTTAGGGAATTCTTGTTTTACCCCAGCATAGGCCCTTAGCTATACCTCCTGTGTTGAATGTGGTGGAAGATGTTTTTGCAGAGGCTTCCTGAACCCTGATTCTTTGCCTCCTGCTCCTGTTAAACCTGATAGGTACTATAGGGTGCCTGAAGCTCATAAGTATCTTTTAAGAGTCCTAGGGCAGACCCGAAACTGTTTCTCAGGGACCTAAAGGTGTTAAGGCCTCTGTGGTTAAAACCCTGTTCCCACTGATAAAGAGGCAAGGGCTTTGGATAGATGGGGAAAGAAAGTGTATACTTCTTCCACTTTAGCCATGAGGGCGTTGAATTGTCAGTTTCACATGCTAAAATATCAAAATTATCTCCTTTCACAACTGAAATCTAAGGTGGATGCTTTGGCGGAAGGTATTGAGTGTAAAGAGTTGCTGGATTTAGTTCATGTGTCTGAACAAGTGGGTAAGCATTCTTTGCAATGTGGTTTTGATGCTGTACAGGCCTCCTCGAGGGTGGCTGCCACTAGTTCTGTTCTTCGCAGGCATGCCTGGTTGAGGGATCAGAATTTAGCTGAGCATGTTAAGACAAGGATTTTGGATGCTCCTTTACAGTCTGATGTGTTGTTTGGTTCGCCTGTGGAAGTAGTTTTAAAGAAAATGGAGGACAAAGCTAAGTCTATGCAAACTGTTAAAGATTTTTGCAGGTGCAGCCACCAAGTTTAGTAGAAATTGGCCTACTAAGGGATGGACATATCCTGCTTATGATTCCCAGTCTAGGGGTAGGCCTAGACGTGGTAGGGGCAGAGCTCAAGGTTCTTTAGGCCTAGAACAGGGAGTTCACCTGCTCAGACTTCTGGTGAGGGCAGGGGTCAGTCCTTTCGTAAACAGACCCAATGACCTGCCTTTTCAGCTGCCAGTAGATTCTCGTCTGGCAGCTCCTTTGGGAGGAAGACTGTCTCTTTTCAAAGAAAATTGGGATTTAATTACTCAAGACAGATGGGTGTTGGATATCATTCACCACGGTTACAGGTTTTATTTCCATACATTGCCCCTTTCAAAGGCATGCCAGACGTTCCTCCTCCACAAAGGAAAGAGGCTCACAAGCAAATTTCTCTGTTACTCCAAATAGGGGCCATTCAGCCAGTCCCTGTATCAGAAAGGGGCCTAGGATTTTATTCTCGCCTGTTCCTAGTACCAAAGAAGGGGAACACGTGGAGACCAATTTTGGATTTATCTATCCTCAACACTTATCTGGACATTCCCAAGTTCAAGATGTTGACGTTACAACAGCTTTTACCTCTGCTGGGCAAAGATCACTGGATGGTAACTTTAGATCTCAAGGAAGCTTACCTTCATGTGCCTATAAGACTAAGTTGCAGGAAGTATCTGCGTTTTCGAGCTGGAAATTCTCATTATCAGTTCTCTGCATTGCCCTTTGGCTTATCTACTGCGCCCAGAGTATTCACAAAGGTTCTGGCTCCAGTGATAGCTTACTTCAGGCTAAAAGGAATTCAAATCTATCCTTATTTAGACGACTGCCTGATTCTGGCTCAAGAAAAGGAAGACCTTCTACAGCATCTGGAATATGTTATAGCAGTGCTAAGATGCCTAGGGTATTCTGTGAACGAAATAAAGTCCAGTCTAGTACCCTCTCAAGACATGTGCTTTCTGGGTGTGAGACTGAATACAGCAGCCCAGATGGCCTTTTTAACCCCGGACAAACAAAAGAGTCTATCCCTTTACTTCCATCAACTATCTCATCAGTCCGTGCTGACTGCAAGGACAGTCCTTCAAGCATTAGGGTTCATGGCATCTTGTATTCTGGTGCTTCCCAATGCCAAACTGCATATGAGGAAGCTGCAATGGTATCTCAAAAATGTATGGACACAGCACTGCCAGGATTTGGACACTGTCATTCAAATAATACCTTGCCTTCAAAAAGAATTTTTGTGGTGGGCTCAGGAATGTCACCTAAACAAGGGACTCTCTGTGACCCGGCCAGAGGCGAGTCAGATTTTAACGACAGATGCCTCGGACATTGCTTGGGGAGCTCATCTAAATGGAAAGTGGATACAAGACAAGTGGCCTGCCAGACTACAGCATCTACATATCAACATGAAGGAGATGTTAGCAGTCCAGTTTGCATTAATGGCTTTCAAGGAGTTACTTCTTCCAGGGCAGGTGTTGATTCTAACAGACAACACAACTGTCATGTGGTACATCAACAAACAAGGGGAACACATTCTTATCCTCTATGCAGGCAAGCAATGATTTTATGGGAGACTGCGCTCAGCTTGCAACTAACTCTTCAGGCAAGGTTTCTGCCGAGCACAGAACTCCTTAGCAGATGTGTTAAGCAGACAAATCATGGATCCCCACGAGTGGAAACTGGATCTTCATGTATTTCAGAAATTGACAGTGTCATGGGGAACTCCAGACATAGATCTGTTCGCTTCTCCACTAAACCACCAGCTGCCAAAGTTTTGCACAAAGGGGTTTCATCACACAGCTTGGAAAGTGGATGCTCTTTCTTTCAGTTGGAAAAATCTTCATGTGTATGCCTTTCCACCTCTGCCTCTTCTTCCAAAGGTGCTCTTAAAGGTCAGACAAGACAAGCCAAGGATGATTTTAATAGCTCCAGATTGGCCTCGCAACACTGGTACCCACTACTAAGGAGTCTGGTAAGGAAGCCTCCATGGCCTTTACCTTTGATTCCACATCTGTTATCTCAGAAGGACGGTCATCTGCTCAATGTCAAGCTTCACTCTCTTCATCTAACAGCCTGGCATATTCTGTGTTGAAACACAGCAGGTCTCAACTTCCTCAACAAGTTTTAAATGTGATTATGGAAGCTAGAAGACCTAGTACAAGGAAAGTGTACGCAGAAAAATGGAAGAGGTTTTATTTTGGAGTACAGCAAAGAATTTGGAGATTTCTGAGCCTAATTTGAGTGTGGCTCTTCAATATCTTACTGAGTTATTGGACAAAGGTTTGTCCTTCTCTTCCATTAAGATTCATGCTGCAGCAATTTCAGCTCACTATGATTGTGACCCACCATTGTTTTCGCATCCTTTGTTCAAGCAGTTTCTTAGAGGGGCAAAGAATATAAGACCCCCACGTAGAGCTCCTACTCCTGCTTGGGATCTCAATTTTGTGTTGGAAAAACTTACTCTACAACCTTTTGAGCCTGCGGCTACTGCTGAATTGAAATACTTGTCATGGAAGACTGCTTTTCTGTTGGCTATTACTTCTGCAAGAAGGGTGTCTGAGTTGCAGGCCCTTATGGCAGTAGAGCCCCTTTTGATTTTCCATAAGGATAGGGTATCATTACGTACTAATCCTTCCTTTATGCCTAAGGTGGTTTCTAGTGTGGCTTTAAACCAAACTATTCATTTGCCTACTTTTTATGCAGACCCCCAAAATAAAGGGGAAAAGATTTTGCACACTTTAGATGTACACAGGCAATTGCGTTATTATTTAAGCAGGACTAAGGATTTTAGGCAGTCTCAGCAGTTGTTTGTTTCTTTTGCTTTGGGTTCAGGGCAAGCCTGTGTCAAAACAAACTATTTCTAGGTGGATTGGGTTTTGCATTGCATTTTGTTATTCCCATCATGGCAAGGAGATTCCAGCTGGGATTAGGCCTCATTCCACTAGGGCTACTGCCACTTCAACAGCATTTCTAAGCGGGGTGGCAACTAAGGATATTTTGGAGGCAGCTACTTGGAGTTCCGTGCATACTTTCTCTAAGCATTATCACCTTCCTCTCTACTCTAAGTCTAGGGCTGGTTTTGCCACAGCTATTTTGCAAGGCATGTTGTCAGCTCCTGCTTCTTTATGATTTGCCAGCCTCCCTTACCTCTGCTTTGGGATTCTACCCAATAGTTAGGACTGCAGCAATGTGGAATGAAGAACATAGTACAGTTTTGTACCTACCATAAATGTAGATGTTCGAGGATCCACATTGCTGCAGTCCAATTTACCCTCCCTCCTTCCCCTCTGTGTTTAGGGGTGGTTGTGTAGGTGAGGTTATATGCTGATATTTTTGTATATATTTTTGTATATATTGTACATATTTTTGGTGCAGGTATATTGGGCCTTGTCTTTTTAGGGTCTTCTGACATCTGGGGCAAGAAAAGACTGAGGATATGACGTCGGTCATGCGCATTAGTACCCTGACGTACTGATGTCAGTCTAATGCGCCCTGACCGATGTCAGCCATATACTCTGGTATTCGGGCCGACTGGACAGCGGACTACCCAATAGTTAGGACTGCAGCAATGTGGATCCTCGAACATCTACATTTATGGTAGGTACAAAACTGTACTTTCTGACTGGTCACCGTACAGCATCCCCTAAAGGTGACTAGACATGCCAGGATATGAGATCCATACTGGAGATTCCCCCAACTAGCTGTTTATATGGTTATATTCAGTACAGATTGTTGGTCATCTGGGTTTTCTTTCACTTCCGTTGTCTTTACCATTGAGACCGTATCTTGCAGGAATTTCATTGCTTTCTGTTCTCTACCCAGGTGACTGCCATTTAGTAGCTCCATCCATCTATAGTGAGTTCTCTACATGGTATAGTCCATGGGGCTTTTGCTCAGGTGATGTCCTTATTATAGCTGGACACACTGGTGTGTGTTGCTATCCTTGTAGAGAACTTAAGAGGCCATGGATTTTACTAACTGGATTTGGATGTGGGCACAAGAGAATCCAGGACTGGAGACACTGATGTCTTATGAGTTTGATGTAAGCAGTAATCTTCAAGTGCCTTTTTATTTACACTCTTGAGAATGCAGTTGTTGCAGTGGACTTTGAAGTTTTCAGTGATTCTAGAAACACCATTTGCTCATGAACTTCCACCTTATGCCATATTCCTGTTACCAGGGCCTGGAGTGGTCTACCATTCCAGCCAAATTTTTGTGGGCCTTCCTTTTCTTCACCTGAACATTTCACATGTGAGTTTTGACTTCAGGTGCTTTGGTTATGTGGAGAGACCCCCGCCTTGGCATCTACATAGTGCATAGGCTGTGCCCATCCAAATAAGGGGCTCCAACTGGATCTAAAAGGCCTTAAGGACAAAGCTGCTTCCAGTGCTTCTCATCTGATTAAACTTAAATTCACTATCTTAATGAGCAGGGGGTTCACAGTTGGAACCTTTTGCGGGGGGGGGCATTCATGTCTGCTTAGCAATCTCAATTCACAACAGTCTTTGGGCTCCTTCATATTTTCTGTTCTGAAGCTGTGGTTTCAGAGATTGTATTTGTTGTAAGTCATCTAGAAGTGGGACATTCCAGAAATTGACCTTTTTTACCACCTTGAAAAACAGTTTCCCTTTGTAGTTAGTACAAAAGGACAAGGGGATGTGCAGTAGATGCACTCGCTGTCCCAATGGGCACAGGAGATTCTTCTATGTATCTCCATCATTCCTGATGGTTCCATTTCCTATCTCGAAGTTTAGTTTCAGAGGTTATTGAGTTTGCTAGGAAGCACTCCACTGGGCCAGTTTGTGTCTCTTAAGTAGAAGTGGTTTTCATCTTGAGTGGGATGTCACCATGTATGACCTCAGGTCACAGGTGATCGTGACCTTTTTCAGATACATGTACGATTTGGACATAAGTAATACCATGGCCATGATGTATTGGTCAGCTATTTCTTTGTCTTAGCCATATGGAAGTCAGGTGAAATGCTATAAACTCCCCAGTGGACTTCACCAAATCACACAGTCTTGAGATCAAAATCCTGAAACTGAGAGTACTTGAATCATAATGTCATGAGCAGAACAGTACTGAAATGTGAAATATGAAAAATGGTGGCATAGAAAGATACTGTAGTATTGATATTACTGCTACTACAACCTTCCAAGTCCATTTCTATGCAGGAGAGAAGCTCTTGCATATCTACCACAGCTCCACTGATTAATTCTCACTTTGAGATTACTTTACTTCAGAAAAAAATAATTTAGTGGAGTTGTGGGATACACGAGACTTCACCCCATGTACATTATTATACAATTGTTTGTGAGGGAAACCGTAACCGTGGACAAGTAAGTGGGAATGGTTGCATCCAAAGTTTATAGACTACCTTTTTCTCTACCCTGTTGTCTCCATTCCCTCCAAAACCAGATGTTTCACTTTATCAAAAGAGGTGCTAAGCCTCTTATACAAAAGGCCGTTCTGTCTTGTCGGACTAGATATGGCCTGGATACTACAACAGTTTCTTTTTAGTGCAAAAAAATGCAAATAATTTCAGGCCAGTTTAAAACTTGAGGATCCTAAACATTTATTCAAAAAAAAAAACATTTTGAATGGTCTCTGTAGGATAGGTTTTATGTTCTTCTTTTGATTGTTGCAGTATTCTTTACATATGGGTTGTATTCCACCCATTAACCCGACATCCGGCCTGTATACAAAAGCTTTGTACCACTCCCTGTATGTGGGACCTCGCACAGACAACATCAACTGTAAAAGAGACATCCGCACGTACAATCTTCAGAACTTTTTTGCCGCCATTCAAAAAGGCTGACTCGTATGTTCGGTCTGCCATTCTATACAGTTTGTCATCTTCCAGCTTCAGATAAGTAGCCCATAAGGGATTTAATTTATTGCTACTACCTTTTATTTCTGTTAATGTCATCCAGGAAGGGCAAGTGTAAGAATGGAAGGCAAATTCCACATTAAGATAGTTATGAGCTTTGCTTGTTTTATTTAGGGCCTAATCACGATCACTGGGTGTGCTCTGTTTGTCAGGCCTTTGTTCCTAAAGCACTGTGCAGTTGTCTGTTGGCTTTGAATCTTTATTTCGAAAACCAAAGACTTGCTTGATGCTCCTCTGGATAATTCCTCCCTGTTTGGCAAAGCAGCTGCAGAATTATTTAAATCACTGCAGGAAAAAAGTAAGGAGCTTAAAGATTTGAAACACTTCCTTGTTTCTCCAGTTCCAAAATTTCATAGGAACTTTCCCATCAAGACTCCTTTTGTCATGAAACCTGCTTACTCCTCCACTTCTGCTCTTTCTGGAAATAGACCTCGTAAGTCTTCTAGGAGACACCCACAAGCTAAGGCTTTTACTTCTACTGCTGTTGCCCCTTCTCAGCAGATCTTTCAGCCCAGACAAAGTCCTCTGTGATGCACTGCCCCCTTTTCCAAGTTATACCCCCTTGTCTCTTTGCCTCTCTTTCCATTTCTGCTTGGATGGAAATCACTCAGGACTCGTGGGTTATTTCAGTTATCTGAAGCGAATACATATGACTTGGGAGAGACTCCCTCCCTTTCAGGGAATACTTCAACCTCCCCAGTCAACTTCATCTGTTTCCCTGGATTCTTGATCAACTTTCCCATCAAGACACCATTCAGTCTGCCCCTCCAGACCAACTGGGCAGAGGATTCTACTTCGGGATGTTTGTAGTTCCAAGGAAGGATGGTCCTCGGAGGCCTAGATTAGATCTTTCCCTATTAAACACTTTCCTGGTGGTGCCTACTTTTGGAATGCTGTCCCTGCCTGCTCTCCTTCCCCTGTCTCTCTTCAAGCCTTCTTAGCTTCTCTGGGTCTCAAGGATTAATACCTGCATATCCCTATTCATCTTCACTTCAGGAAATGTTTGCGTTTCTCGGTGGATTCTTTGCACTTTCAGTTTACTGCCTTGCCCTTTGGCCTTTCTACTGCTCCAAGGATATTCACATAGTGCCTGGCCCCAACTATTGCCTATTTAAGGCTAAAAGACCTACAAATCTACCCATATTTGGATGATCTGCTGTTTCTGGCCAACAGTCCAGACTTGTTAGCCCAGCACCTGAACATAGCTACAGTATTCCTTTTCTGCAGGACCTGGGTTTCTCAAATTTCAAAAAAAAAAAAAAAAAAAAAAAAAAAAAATCATCCCTCTCACCAAGTCAAGATGTTAAATTCCTAGGGTGCAAGTTCAACACAAATTTGATGATGTTTTTTTCTTCCTGTGGAGAAAGCAACTTATGTCAAGGCATTCATGGAGGCTCTTCTGCCTCTTCCTTCTGTCACTGCTAGGGAGTTGCTGAGATTATTGGGGTTCATGGCCTCCACTATTCCCATGCTGTCCTTTGCAGAGCAACACATGAGGAAGTTCCAGTGGTTTTTAAAGACAGTTTGGTCCCAGCATGGCTCACCCCTTAGATGTCTTTATTTCCCTTTTCCCATCTCTGAAAAAAAGAGTTATATTGGTGGATGCAACAACTCAGTCAGAACCCTGGCCTACCTCTTCAGATACCTCTACCAGTTCAGCAACACTTCACAGACAGATGCTTCCAGGAAAGTTCAGGGTCTTTGATCCCCTTCTCAAAGGACGGAACATATCAACCTCCGGGAAATGAGGGCTCTAATTCTAGAGCTACAGACCTTTCACTCTCCATTCCAGCCAGGATCCCTCAAGATCCTCACAGACAGTACCATGGTGCTGTGGTACATAAATGGGGGGGGGGGGGGGTCAAAATCTTATCTTCTCTGTTGCCTGGCTATCAAGGCTTGGGAATTGGCTAGTCAATACAAAGTGTGACTCTACAATGCTGTGTACCTTCCCTCGGCTCAGAACTCTGTGACAGATGGATTAAGCAGATCTATGACACAATCTCACGAGTAGATGCTTCACAGGGATGTGTTCCTGGATCTAGTTCACCGGTGGGGTACACCAGAACTGGACCTTTTTGCCTCCCCTACGAAAAGACATCTTCCTCGCTTGTGTGCAGGGTTCCTCACCCTCAAGTGTGGAAGTTGGATGCTCTATCTTTCTCATGGAAGGGGATGTTTTTCTTTGCTGTCCCCTCCTTCCCCTTAATTCAGAAAGTCCTGTTGAAAGTTCTAGAGGAGAAACTCAAAATCTTGCTAGTGACCCCCTTTTGTCCAAGACAGCACTGGCTCCCTGCAATTAGTCAAGGGTCATCACTACAAGTTACCTCACTGGATGGACCTGCTCACTCAGGACAAGGTATCATTGATTCACCCTCATGTGTCAACCCTGCAGCTAACTTTGTAGGGGATCAGCTTTTGATCCCTTTCAGGCACTTGTTTTTTACGAATGTGCTACGGGTTTTGCAGGAGGACAGGAAACCCAGTACTAGGAAGTCTTGCATTTCCAAGTGGAGATGATTTTCCATTTGGTGCCAAAAAAGATCCCTTTGGTGTGGACATTCCTTTACTACTTTCTTACCTATGTGAGTTGCTCAATAATTGTCTTTCTTATCCTCAGTTAAATTCCATTGTTCTGCTTTGTCTGCCTGTTTGACTTTAACTCCACCCTTACCTTCCAGATTAGAAGTTAAGCTTTTTCTTAAACTTGTCCTACATTTAAGACCGCCGCCCACCCAGGAAACCAGTTCCTCCTCCTTGGGATCTTAACTGTGTTAGAAAAGCTTACTCAGGCCCCTTTTGAACCAGCAGCTTCTGCTTCTCTAAAGTTCTGTACATGGAAAACTGTGCTTGTAGTCGCCTTAACCTCTGATAGAGAAGGGTCTCAGATTCAGGCATTGATGGCTTCCCCTCCTTTCCTTGTTTTTCATAGGGACAGAGCATCATTGAGAACTAATCCAGCCTTCATGCCCAAAGTGGTGAATGAGTTCTCTTAATCAGTCCATCCAATTGCCCACCTTCTTCCCTTCGCCACAATCCCCCCACTGAGAGGATTTTGCATACCTTGGATGTTCATAGACCCAGATTTTACCTTGACAAAACTAAGTCCAATAGGAGGTCTAATCAACTTTATTTCTTTTCATCCCAGGGCTCTGAGTTTGCCTGTATCCAAGCAAACTATTTCTACATGGATCTAAGATCATTTTGTTTTTATGAATTCGATGGGAAGTCCTTATCAGCATCTGTCAAGACCCATTCCACTAGATCAGTGGCATCCCCAGAGGCCTTCTTTAATGGTCTAAATGCTCTTTCCATCCTGGAAGCAGCCACCTGGTCATCTATTTATACCTTTATGAAACATTACAAATTGGATACTATTTCTAGGTCCAAGGCAAGTTTTGCCAGGGCGATCCTGCTTGGATTCCTGGAAAATGCTTCCTCTTAGTTTTTCTGTACTCTGTCCTCCTCCCTGGGTTCCCTTTCAGCTTTTGCACTTCCATATGTGAAGAATACTGCAACATTGAATAGAAGGACATAGAATAGCTGTGTAAAGTCTTAGCATGACCATAGATGTCCTTCCCTTCTGTGATGAAGTATTCTGTCCCTCCCGCCTTCCCCCTACAACTTTCTCTTTCCTAGGATGATTTCCTTAGGCTCCTTTTGGACTCCTTTCCTTATGGGGCTTTCTTATTCTGAAGATTGTATGTGTGTGCATCCCTTTTGTGGCTGATGTTGTCTGTGCCTTCCTGTGATGTCCCATGTACAGGCAGTGTCTTTAAGCTTTTGTATACAGGCCCAAAATTGGGTCGCTGGGAAGATTACAACCCATATGTAAAGAATACAGCAACATAAAAGAGAAGAACACCTGTGGTTATGGTAAGATTTTAACAACTATGCTTATTTAGTAGTAGGAGACTGTGCACTTTTGACATCTAGGGTGCCTATTTCTGCAAAAGAAATCATCAAGGAATCTAGATGTCTGCATTTTGCAGCCAGAAACGCTCATCAGTTCTGAACTCTACCATTTGGTTACTTTTCAGCATCAGGTTGTTCACAAAATGCATACCTGAAGCTGTGGCACACTTGGGTCTGCAGGGAACCAAGGAGTGCCCGTTTTTGGAGGAATGGCTCCTTGCTGCCCCTCCATCATGTAATGTCAGTGAATGTGTCTGATTAGATTTTTCCATCCTTTGGAAATAGCACTGAGTTTTGCAGAATTACAACTGCAGCCTGTTTATCCACTAACATTTATAGGTAGCATTCTGGACAGCCAGTTGTGCAGAGCAAGCCTTCCCATAGAAAAAGCTGTGATACAAAAACAAAGCTTTCTATTGTTCTGTCTTTTTCAACCACAGCTTGTTTTTGTCCTAGACTGCTAGCTGTACTCATGAGTCTTACTGTGAGGTTCTGCATGAGAGTTCCCCAGTGGGCCTTTAGTGTACAGTGATTTCAGAAAGTAGGTCCTCTGCATCATATTCACATTTCTCAGACATGAAAATGCCACTTGCTTTGGTGGATAGATGCCAATATTTCTTCTTTCTTCAGAAGTCCCTTTCATCTTCTCCTTTCCCTGGCAACATTTCATCATGTACAGTTTTTCCTTGAGGGATATTTCATTGGGAGGACACTTCAAAGTATCTGGTCCTTATCAGAGCCATCACTTATCTGTATATTGGAGATTGAAATGCTGACCCTGTGGAACAACAAATCTGCATCCCTTAAACTTGTGTGTCTCATTTATCGTAGTGAATAGATACTGGCAGTAATTTCCTCTTCTTCCTTCCCTGTCAATGTTCACCATCAGTCTACCCTGGAGTGGGGTACTTATTACAATGTGTGGACAGTCTAGGATGTATGAACATCATTGGAGCTTTCCCTTCATGTCCGCATACTGGAGATGACAGCAGTATACTGACGCTCCAAACCTTCCAGAACTCCCTCCATAGTTCAAGTCCTACTATGCATCTGGAAATATGGTAGTTGTTTGGTGCATCACCATGCAAAGGGGAACTCGGTCCTAATTTTAATGTCAAAAAGCTGTGAATGTGTGAAAATGGGTGATGTCAAGCAATTGTTTTCTGGTTGCATCCATATTAGCAGAAAGCCCAGTTGGTTGTGAAGCTGAGCAGGTGCCTGGTAATATCCCATTAATGTTTCCTCAGTTCCTCAATGGCAAGTAAGATATTCTACAAAGTATGGGGAAGCACTGTTGTGTTTATATCCCTGATCATTACCAGTTTTAAGGACTTTTTTTCCCCTCATTCTATCACTATACTCCCTGCCCTCAGATTCGGTAACCTGAAAGTGGCCAGCTGGATTTCTGAACACTTTTCTTTCATTTCCTCTGATGATCCAAAAGGTAAATCTTCTGAAAGCCAGTGTCATCTTCATAGCTTCATATTGGCCTCAGCAGATCTTAATTCCTCTACATCTGCCTCATCTCTTGGCAAAGCCCTCTGTTATTGAAAGCTACAAAGAAAATTCTGTCCCATCTGTCTGTCAAGTACCATCTAAAATGTAGTTCACCACCTGGCTTCCTTCTCAACTTCGTTATTCTCAGTATCCTTTTTTTTTTTTTTTTTTTTTTTTTGCTAGTGGTTGCTGTACTTTTTCCCAAAAACCCATCATGAAGAAGACATGAATTGATAGACTATAGTGTCCAACACATTCTTTTAATGCTGGTTTAAGTTATTCTTCAATTAAGTTTAATTTAGCTACAATCTCAACTTTCAGTAAGGGCAAGATGATGTTTCCTTAGCTTTCTTGTAAGTTCCAAAGATTTTCTGAAGGGCACATTCTTGATGAACCCTCCTTAGTGAGCTGCAGTACTTCCATGGGACTTGCAGTTTGTCCTGGGGAAAATTGATACAGGCTTCCTTTGAACAAACTGCTATCACAAATTTAAATTGCCTTACTTGGAAAACATGTTTCTTGATAGCTGTTAGACATTCATGCTTTTCTGCTGAATCACTTTATTTGGCTTTCCATAATGACGGAGTTACAGTCCAAGCTAATTCCTCCTTTGTCCGAAGTTGCAGTGGATTTAGACTTAAATCAGTACATATATCTGCATATTTTCTTTTCCAGCCTGTTTGTAATTGGAATGGGTGTGTGGGTACTTGCTGTGCTGCAAGGATGTTCCTCACCAGATAATATGTGGACAAAACCAAGTCAGAACTGAAAGATGCCCACATTTTTTATTCCTTTGTCCCTAGTCTTTGTTCTAATAAGTTTTTAAATTTATTCTTGCCAGGTGACTATCTGAAAGTCATATAACAGGCTATTTGCTAGAGTTGCCAAAAGGTACTGTGATAGAACTGTAGCTACATTGATAGTCTTTTGAATGTTGTCTTTGATATTTTTGCAGTGCTGGGTGGTCTTTCCCAAATACATTTTCAAAACATTATAATCTAGATCTTATTTTCAGATACAGATCAAATTTTGGGGCTGCCATTGTCAGAGGAGTGTACTCTTAGGCATACAACCAGTAGGAAGAGGTTTTGGACTCTGACCTTGGAGCTACACAGGATGGACTCATTCCTGTTAGATGTGAAGGTTATGTACATACAGTAATACTAGATATGTAGGAGTGTGCCCATTGTCTGAAACCACTTCATCTACCTATCTACCTTCCCTCACCATGGCCTTAACTGATACTATGTGTATGACTAATGTGCATATAAAAACACACACACAGGAACATAAATACTTGTGCGCACATTTTACTAATTAACTTCAGACTCTCATCTGGAGAGAGAACAGAGAGGTGGAGTGGGGGTAGTGCCCAGCTGCCTGAGAAGGTTTGGAATGGTAAGCTGCCCTAATACCTGCAGACATAGTTCTATGATTTAGAGAGGATGGACTCATTCTTACAGTTCTAGCATTATGGTAAGTACATACCTTTTGTACATGGGCAATGTAATTATATAAATGCATATTTTGCCATTGTGTTGTGGGTGTCTTTGTCTTACTGTTCTTATTTTTTCTTTCTCTCTTTTTTATTCTGTTTGAATCACATGGACATACCCAGGTACGTTTATTTAAATATTTTATTCTGGTATTGTAGGCAAGTGTTGCTTGAGGCTTTATGCAGTAGTTTACTGTCTGCATTGTTTTCTTCCATATTTATAATCACTAAGATTTATGCAAATAACTGTTGTGCTAGCTGTTGCAAGCCGCTGTGGTGTTAAACACTTGTAAATTGCCATTAGGCAAGGCTTTTAACGTTTTTAATGCTCAATTGGACATAATTCCCTTTGTTGCTTTGTAGGTAGGATGTTTACATTATGAATGGTTTGTCAGTTTTTATAAATTTACAAACATAGGTATTATATCACCTACCAGTAAGGTTCATGCAGCAAGGACTGACTGAGGAAAAAAAGGTAAAACCTGGATAAAATGTTCATAAACAAAAAAAAATCTTCTGAACTGGACAGTATCTGTCTTCTGACTTTGACAATTTGTGTGCTCTTGTAATTATTTAGTTTTTATTGACATTTGTTTGTTAGGAAAATCCAACTGGGCAGTGCCCTTTTTCAATATAGGCCCTGGGAGAAGGGCTCCATTATACAGACATTATGGATATCATTTGCATTGTTTCATTTTTAAACAATTTCATCCTTGACATCAGTTACATCATTTGCAAACAATTTTGATTAAAAATGACAGTTAAATTGGTTGTATATGAATTTATACATTCTTTCAAAGAGGATGGTATGAAAAATTTTCAGTATGCATAGATTTCAGCTTTTATTTAAGACTTTTGTCACTGTAAAGATGTGTTCAAAATTTAGAACATGGGAAGATAAGGTAAAGAGAGTAGCCCAAAGAAAGGAAAGAGGCACAAGGAAGGTAAAGGAGATGAGATGATACAAGAGGGTATGGTTGTGATAATATTACATTAAGCTTTGTGCAGCAGAGAGTTTTGACATGAATTCATGTAGCTGTTTTAGTATCAGTTTAACCAGGGGTAGTGCAGGGACAGAAATTCATCTACCAAGTGTTGCTTCAGTTGGCTTTTAAAATCTTTAAAATTGCACATTTTTTTTAAAAGTGGAGTGAGAAGTTATTTTAGCCGCTGCAGTGTGAATAAGTGGAATATCCAGCATTGTTAGGTTAAGTTATGGGTTTTTATCGGTGGATCATAGAGGTTTCTCAGTAATGTAAATTTGAATGATGGAGTGAAGAGATGAGAATTTTTCAGGGTTGTGCAGTGGTTTGTAGATTGTAATTAATATTGAGTGTTCTAGAGAACTGTTTAGTTCAGGACAGTTGTTTTAGAGAGGTAGAAATGTGATATATGCTGTTGGTTGTGAAAATGCTTACTGTATTGTAGCATTGTTCTAGTTTGCCTGGTAGAGAGCAGTTGAGATAGGTTAAGTTAGGAGGCATACAATAGAATGGGGAGTAGAAAAGTGGCTATGGTTTGCCTAGCAGAGTCAATAAGATAGTGTTTTACTCTGTAAAGACAGCCCACCTTTTGGTGTGTCATCTTTGTTTTGCTGAAGGTGCAGATCAAATTTCAGGGGTTGTCTATAATTAAGTCTAGTTTGATGTGGAATACCAGTTCTAGATTGATCTTGTCAGATGACAGCATATTAAGGGTAGTTTTTTGGGAAGAGAGAGAGTCGGGGTCTGAACAGTAGTGGTTTAATTCTCTTCTTTTTTATTCAGGAGGAGTTGTCAAGACAAGCTTCTATGAATGAGAGTGATTTCTGAATGAGTGAGTTAGAGCATGGGCAGTGTCCTAGCAGCACATATTAGAGTGGAGTCATTGATGTATTGTACTATGGCAGCTTCTTTAGCTGCTGTGTTTAGGTCTTAGATAAGTAAGTTAAACAGTAAGTGGTCCTAGGATGGAACCTTGTGGGACTCTGACAGATTTAGGAAGGAAAGAGGAAAAAATCATCTTGCCACATCATTGCTTTAGACCTGTTAGTGAGGTAACTAAGAAACTAGTTAGGTGAGGCAGGTGATAGTCTATAATGAAAGAGATTAGTTAGGAGAATTTTATGATTGACTGTGATGAATGCCTAGGATAGCTACAGAAATAGGACTGTAGTCAAAAGACCTGAATTTCTGTCATGATTTATTACATCTATGAACCTTAGATGGTCAGTGGTTTTACTGTGATTGGGTTTGAAACAGGGTTGCCAGATTTCTGATGAGCCAGGTAGGGACAAAAAAAAAAGGTCTTTAATGCGGAACATCGCAGTTCAGCATTAAACACAAGTAGCTCCGTGTTTGGTGATTTTTGATTGACATGTATGCCGATATACGAGCCAATCAAAAAAATCGCACAGCAGACCCTCTTCTGTTCTATGCGGAACATCAGGCAGTTCCGCATTAAACAGAAGTATCTCCATTTTGCAAATTTTTTGATTGGCTTGTATACCGGCATATAGGCCAGTAAAAAAAAAAAAAAAGCTTATGTTTCACCGGGATTTAACCGGCAGTGTGGGACTTGGGATCAGGCTGCTGATCCTGGGACAGTCCCATTCTTAATAGGGACGTCTGAAACCATCCTGTGAGGGAGAGAAGGATGTTCTTTGTGTTTCACTGTTGCAGTCATCACATTTGGGTTATCTGCCCGCAGGTAGCCCTCAGTTGGCCTGAATACCACAGTCTTCAGATTTCTGCGTCAGATGCTGTCGCTTCTTCCATGACGTCAGGTCGTCGGGGGTATAAATCATGCAGCTGATACCATTACATCAACTTTTCTTGCTGTGCAGAGTCCAAAGCAGAAGCAGTTCGCAAGTGCCGGTTGTCTGCCTCCTGAAATTTTCATTTTTCGAGTTTCAGACCTGAAGTCTTCTAAGAGATGATTACCCCATTGGGAATCCTTTTTTCTTGCTCTAACTGATGTCAGAAAAAATTAATAATTGTCTTGCCTGTGGAAAGCAAATACCTCATAGAGATTTTCATTCTTACAGCGTCACCTGTTTAGGCCCAGACCACGACGTTCCTCGCTCTCGGTTTTGTGCTTTGTTCAATGACTGAACTATGTGTCGTCTGGCTATTTTTGTCACTGAGGGTGTATTCAGGCATTCCGATCTTCATATTAAACAGACGACTTTGTTTCAAACCAAAAATACCAAATTTCTCAGGCCCAGAATTTGCACTACACCTAGAAAACCGACGACCAAAGTGCATTCTCAGGCCCATATGCCACAGAAACAAATGCTTAGAATGACTGAACACCTTATTACCTTAATTAGGGGGAGCCAGCCTTCCCCCTCAAAAAGACCAAGAACTGATTTTCTTTCTGATTCTTCAGATCATGAGTTCGATGACTCTGACCCTTCTGATTACCAGGACAATACCCTTATCCACCTATGAGTATTCTGATGCAGAGATTCTATTCCCTCTGCTTCCCCACCAGAAGATTTTTGTTTTGGTGAAATCCTGCATACCCATTTCCGCTGGGAGTGCCAGGACTACCCACAGTCCAAAAAGGGAATGTTTAAACTTGCCTCAGCACAGGCCTCTAGCTATCCCTCCTGTTCTGGAAATTGTGGATGATGTCTTCAGTGAATCCAGTCTTACCCCTGATACTTTGCCTCCAGCCCCCAGGAAACCTGACAGGTACTACAGAGTACCGGACTCCCACAAATTCCTCTTTAAGAATCCTGCTGCGGATCCAGAGACCATTTCCCAGGGACCTAAAGGCATTAAGGCTACAACAGCCAAAAACCCTACCCCTTCGGACAGGGATTCTAGGGCTTTAGGCAGATGAGGTAAGAAGGTATACACCTCTGCTACTCTTGCCATCAGGGCTTTAAATTGCCAGTTTCATATGTTAAAGTATTAGTAACATATTATGGAGCTAATTAATCAGAAAATTATGTTGATTCCTGATTGTGCAGAACATAAAGATTTACAAGAGTTAATGCATTCTGCTAACCAAGTTGGTAAACATACTTTGCAATATCTTGCGGGGCTGCTGTCACTGGGTCTGTTCTTAGAAGGCACGCTTGGCTTAAGGAACAAATCTTGCCAGACCTTGTCAAAGCAAAATTACTAGATGCTCCTTTACACCAAGAACGTCTGTTAGGCACTAAAGCAGAAGAAGTCCTCAAACAGATGAAGGAAAAAGCTAAATCTATGCAAACTGTTAAAGATTTCCTACAGGTACAGCCACCTAGATTCAGCAGGCATTGGCCTTCTAAAAACTGGTCTTTTCCAGTCCCTCCCAGACCTTCAGTCCAAACCCAGGGGCAGTAGACCACCAAGACTACAGTCTCAGGGTATCACAGATCTAAGCAGTGGAGTGCTCCCACCTCTAAAACAGGGAGTAGTAAGCCACCATCCTATGGTAAAATTTCACAATGACTTATCCTTAACTCTTCCAAGCCTTGCCCAAGTACTTGCACCCTTAGGAGGAAAACTAGCCCTGCATGCAAAAAACTGGGAGTACATTACCCAGGACAGATGGGTCTTGAACATTGTATCCCAGGGATACAGATTCTACTTCCACTCACTGCCAACCCCAAGCGGATGGCCAGACCTCCCCCCAAACCAGAGGCCCAAAAGCAAGTACTTTCTCTTATCAGTATCAAGGCTATTCAGCCTGTCCCAGCAGAGCAAAGGGGACAAGGTTTTTACTCCAGACTGTTTCTGGTATCCAGAAAACAAAACTCTTGGCGCCCTATCCTAGATCTGTCTGTTCTCAACATCTTCCTGGGGGTTCCAGGATTCAAAATGCTTACTCTCCAACAGCTGCTTCCTCTGTTAGCCACTCTAGACTTAAAAGAAGCTTGTCTGCACATCCCCATAAGGGAATCTTGCAGGAAATATCTACGTTTCAGAGCAGGCTCTGTGCACTGTCAGTTCTCTGCACATCCCTTTGGCTTATCTACTGCGCTCAGGGTATTCACAAAATGCCTAGCTCCAGCCATTGCATATTGCAGGTAGACAAAAATTCAAATTTACCCATGCTTGGATGATTGCCTGATTCAGGTGGACAAGTCAGGAATTGCTACTCCAGCACCTGACATTTGTAAAGAGACTTCTAACTTCACTGGGGTACACCATCAACAAAAAGAAATCACATCTTGTACCCAGCAATCAGATTGTATTCCTGGAAGCAAGCTTGAATACAACTTCCCAGATGGCATTCCTTACTCCAGAAAAACAAATTTATTTGACAAACTACTTTGACAAACTACTTCAATCTACTGGCCACCAAAACCCAGCTATCTGCAAGAAAAATACTGCAAGCCCTAGGGTTCATGGCCTCTTGCATCCTACTAATTCCATATGCAAGACTGCATATAAGGAAAATTCAAAGGTACTTAAAAAGTCTCTGGTTTCAACATTCTCAGGACCTGGAAACAATGATTCCTATTCTTCCTTGCCTAAGAGCAGAGTTCGTTTGGTGGGCAGAGACCTGCTACCACAACAAGGGACCCCCTTCCACTCAACCCCCTGCCGTCCAAACCCTAACAGACTCATCAGACTATGCATTGGGGGCTCACATGGCAGGACACTGCATTCAAGGCAAATGATCCCAAAGCAAATGCACCTGCATATCAATCAAAAAGAAATGTTAGCTGTACAGAATGCTCTGACAGCCTTCAAATACCTTATTCTTCCAGGGCAACTATTGATAGACAGACACCGCCACAGTTATGTGGTACATAAACAAGCAGGGGGGAACCCATTCCTTCCCACTCTGCAGGTTAGCCATGGTTCTGTGGAACACAACCTTGAGCAATCAAGTGCACCTGCAAGCTCAATTCCTGCCAGGAAAACTAAATTCACTGGCAGACGACTTGAGCAGAAATCTAATGGACCCACATGAGTGGAAACTGGAGCCCAAATCATTCAAGCTTCTGATCCACAGGTAGGGAGCACCAGAGGTGGACCTCTTTGCTTCCCCTCAGAACAATCAATTGAGCAAATATTGCACTAGAACTCCCCACAGCCAAGCATGGGAAGTGGATGCCCTGTCCTTCACATGGGAAAATCTCTCAATCTATGCTTTCCCCCCTCTGCCCCTCCTCTCGAATGTTCTACTAAAGATCAAACAGGACAAGCCAAGGACAATCCTAATTGCACCAGACTGGCCACGCCAGCACTGGTACCCACTTTTGTGCAGTCTGACAGTAGTGCCACCATGGCACCTGCCTCAGACCCCTTCCCTGCTGTCCCAGGAGGAGGGCCAGATTTTGCATCCTCAGCTACAAACCCTGAACCAAGCAGCCTGGCTCATCCCCTGAACTCATCACCAGCAACCCTCAGTAAACAGGTGCTGGATGTCATCCTTGAGGCAAGGAGGCCTAGTACTATAAAATCCTATTCAGAAAAATGGAAAATATACTGTTCTTGGTGCCAGTCTCAGGGAATGGACACAACTGTGCCCAGCTTATCTTGTATACTAAATTATTTAACAGAAATGCTCCACAAAGGCTTATCCTGCTCTTCAATTAAGCTTCATGCCTCTGCCATTTCAGCTCATTATAATACTGAGCCACCCCTCTTCTCTCATCCTCTGGTCAAACAGTTCCCGAGAGGAGCCAAAAATTTAAGACCCCCCCAGGAGAGCTCCCACTTCAGCCTGGGGCCTTAACTTTGTATTGGAGAAGCTCATGCTTCCACCCTTTGAAACTGTTGCTACAGCAGAGTTAAAATTCCTCTCCTGGAAAACTGCTTTACTTCTAGCCATCACTTCAGCAAGAAGAGTGTCTGAACTACAGGCCTTTATGGCCATGGAACCATTCATGATCTTCCATGCGGACAGGGTTTCCCTCAGGACTAACCCATCATTTTTGCCCAAGGTGGTATTTAGTGTGGCTTTAAACCAATCCATTCATTTGCCAACCTTTTTCCCTAATCCTGAGAATAAAGGGGAAAGGATCCTGCACTCCCTGGATGTGCACAGGCAGCTTAGGTTCTATCTGGACAGGACTAAACCTGTCTGAAAATCAGACCAGCTGTTAGTCAGCTTTGCTACAGGGTTAGAGGGCAAGGCCATTTCAAAGCAAACCATTTCTAAATGGATAGCACAGTGCATCCATTTATGCTACACCACCATGGGAAACCTACCCCACAGGGGACCAGAACACATTCCAGTAGGGCTAGATCAACCTTTACAGCATTTCTTAGGGGAGTCCCTACCTAGGACTTCCTGGAAGCTGCAACCTGGAGCTCTGTGCACACCTTCACCAAGCATTACCACTTGCCTATCTTTTCTAAATCAAGAGCGGGATTTGCCACAGTGGTCTTACAGGGCCTGCTTGCCAGTCCTAATGTTTCTTGACTGCCTCCACCCATCCTCAGCTTTGGGAATCAACCCAAATGTGATGACTGCAACAGTGAAACACGAAGAACATAGTACAGTTGTGTACACTTACCATAAATGTAGATGTTCGAGTGTATTCACTGTTGCAGTCCTGATTACCCTCCCTCCAGCCCCCTGACTTCTCTATACTTCTACCTTTCCTTTTTGTTTGGCCACATCTTATAACATTATTTACTTTTTCCTGGGGTTTACACACCATGTAATTACTTCCTATTTGGCGGCTCCTGATATCTGGGGCAAGAAAAACTGATGTAATGGCATCAGCTGCATGTTTTATACCCCTGATGACCTGACATCATGGTAGAAGCGACAGCATCTGAAGCAGAAATCCCAAGACTCTGGTATTCAGCCAACTGAGGGCTACCTGCAGGCAGATAACCCAAATGTGATGACTGCAACAGTGAATACACTCGAAAATCTACATTTATGGTAAGTGTACACAACTGTACTTTGAGAAGTGATATACAGCAGATATAAAAAGTGTACACACCCCTGTTAAAATGCCAGGTTCTTGTGATATAAAAAAAACGAGACCACAGTAAATCATTTCAAAACTTTTCCCACCTTTAAAGTGACCTATAACCTGTACAATTCAATTGAAAAATCTGTTAGGGGGGGATATAAAACAATAAAAAACTTACAATAAGTTGGTTGCATAAGTGTGCACACCCTTAAACTAATACTTTGTTGAAGCACCTTTTGATTTAATTACAGCATTCAGCCTTCTTGGGTAGGAGTCTGTCAGCATGGCACATCTTGACTTGGCAATATTTACCCTTCTGCTTTACAAAAGTGCTCCAAATCTGTCAGATTGCGAGGGCATCTCTTGTGCACAGCTCTCTTCAGGTCACCCCACAGATTTTATATTGGATTTAGGTCTGAGCTCTGGTTGGGCCGTTCCAAAACTCTTTAATTTTCTTCTGGTGAAGCCATTCTTTTGTTGATTTGGATGTATGCTTGGGGTCATTGTTGCATTGAAAGGTAAAATTCCTCTTCATATTCACCTTTCTAGCAGACTCCTGAAGGTTTTAGGCCAAAAGTGACTGGTATTTGGAGCTGTTCATAATTCCCTCCACCTTGACTAAAGCCCCAGTTCCAGCTGAAGAAAAGCAACCCCAAAGCATGATACTGCCACCACCATGCTTCACTGTGGGGGTGATGTTCTTTTGGTGATGCGAAATGTTGTTTTTGTGCCAAACATACCTTTTGGCATTGTGGCCAAAAAGTTCAGCCTTGGTCTCATCAGACCATAACACATTTTCCAACATGCTTTTGGGAATTGATGTATGGTTTTGCAAATTTTAGCCAATCCTGGATGTTTTTTTGTGTAAGAAAATGCTTCCTTCCTGCATCCCTACCCCATAGTCCAGACATATGGAGACTACGGGAGATGATTGTTACATGTAGTACACAAGCAGTACTTGCCAGAAATTCCTGCAGCTCCTCCTGTTTTGCTGTAGGTGTCTTGGCAGCCTCCCTGACCATTTTTCGTCTGGTCTTTTCATCAATTTTGGAGGAACATCCAGTTCTTTACAACGTCACTGTTGTCCCATATTTTCTCCACTTTTTGATGACTGTCTTCACTGTGTTCCATGGTATATCCAATACTGTAGAAACTTATATGTACCCTTCTTGTATGCCTTTCACTTATTTCTCTGTTTTCATGATGAACCTTTCAAGGCTTGTGCAGAGAGGTACAATTGAAAAAAAAAATTGGTGTAACTAAGCTCATGCCATAAAGGGATAAAGTCCTTAGACGTCCCCAGACAACTCGTGCTCAATTAATCACAGGAGAGCCTGACTGAGGGACCAGGTGCGGGAAGGATGAATTTGAGAAGCCAACACCAGCTTGTTCAGTTTAGAGGACAGAGATAGTTGGCCCACATTGGTGACACCTCTTGTTGAACCATCAGGGAATAACTGCTGAAGAGACTATGCTGGCTGAGGATCCTGGCATTGTAGACACTGCTGTGTCGGGGAAAAGGTGAGTAGGGAAGCCTGCACATCTCTTTCTCTGGCTAAGGCAGCCATTGATCAACATGGTGCCTGTGGGGAGAGGATCTACATAAGGAACTGTCATCTGGCCTGGTCCCTTGCAGTCAACTTTTGCATCCCAGGGAATGATAAGGTTTCCTGAGCTGGGAACAAATGGGCCAGATTCGATTACCCCAATGGGTGGGGATAAATAAGCCAAATGGGCACAGATAGAGGAGCTGCTGGGTGCAGTCTGGTGAAGAAAAAAAATTGGCCAGCTTTGCTGTTGCTTATCTGAGTTTTTAAATGAATGTAGGCTTCTGATTCTTATCTGTGGTGAAGTAAATTTTATACTCAAGGCATACAAATGGAACTTTATTATTTATTTAAATGTTGAGACAATTTACAGTAGTATATGCATTGACACATATATGTCTCGGCAAAGTAACATCTATACAACTATCGGGCAATTTCTAACTAAGCAACACAGCCGTATTCAGTGAATGTTCATCATTAGATCACTGTTGCAGTAGCCTAAACTGTGTAAGATGTCCTACCATGGATCGGACCAGTTGACCAACCTCCAAAGCCCTTGCCACTGTAGATCTCGAGGAGAGCAGTATAAAATCAGTGGCAGGATGCCAAAACTTCAAAACTTTCTTGCTAAGTGCTCTCTTCCCTGCTGGCTTTGAGTGGTTGGTAGTCTGCTAATGCTTCCACAGAACTGGTCAGATAAGTACCCTATTGGAAATATCTTCCACTTCTTCATTTTTATTAAGAAAAGTTCTTTTTAAGCAATTGATTTTTCTGAGAAAAAGTTATACTTTTTGGTTAAAACTTGTTGCTATGGGGTAGGACTTGTGGTTATGGGAGCTGGAATTAAAAATGTTTAACTCAGGCTTATTTTTCCTCCCAGGATGTTTCCTTATCCATCATAAATTCTGCTACCTGCTTGTCAGACACTTTTGTTTCCCTAGTAGCTGGATTGTCCTAAGTTCCTGTGGGGGATTCAGTTATGATTTATAATTTTTTTCCTTATGGAAGTGTGTTACTTTTCTGTCAAAAGGTATCATCAGAGAATGAGGCTGTTGTGCTGAGTGGGTAGTCACTGAACAATATTTTTTACTTCAGAACTTAGCTTCTCTGTCAGAGGGTAAGA
Source organism: Protopterus annectens (assembly GCF_019279795.1). Classification (NCBI taxonomy): domain Eukaryota; kingdom Metazoa; phylum Chordata; order Ceratodontiformes; family Protopteridae; genus Protopterus; species Protopterus annectens. Next base: position 1,895,216,802 of record NC_056735.1, read on the forward strand.
CTGACTCTTCAAAGCTCCACTAACCTTTTGTCAGATACATTTTGCAGCAAGGACATGGAGCTTGGGTCATGGTAAATCAGTTGTTCCCTCCTTAATTCACTAGAAGAGAAAAGTTTATCTAGGAGGCTTTGGTCTTGACACTGGCTCCCCTTTCATCTCATGCACGGGTGGGTGAGTCTGCTGTGGCCGTCTGCTATTTTCTGATGGTCCCACTCATGCTGCTTCTTGGAAAGCCAGTAAAGACAGGGAAGCAGGAATGTCTTGTACATCTGTTCAGCTGCTTTTGTTAGGTAAGGGAAAAAACACTCTTGCCACCATCTGGGAAGGGAACTGGTGATGCTTCTTCACTAAGCCACTCTGAGGAGCTTCATTTCCAGGGAGGGAGCCATTCTTTAAGCCACTGTCTTTCCCGGGGGGGGGGGGTCACCTACAAAAAGGAAACACAAGGTTAGATCTTCTAAAGCAATTATAGAGGATTGTCTGGGCTTTGCTAAAGATTTATTTAAAATTGTTCAGTCTTTGCATGCTGTGTGTTCCATCATTTAAAAAAGGGTAAGATCTTCCTGTCTCGTGAGATTCTGATCCCCAGTCTGAGGGGCAGGATTAGGACTTGGACTGTGTTTGTAGAATTCCCAATGCATAGTATGAGGAATCTGACTCTGAGAAAAGCTGTTCAGATTCCCCTCCTGAAGAGTTGTATTGTTATAATACTATTGTCAGAATGAAAGACTAGTTAGAACTGGAACAAAAGAAATTCCAGAATTGTAGAAAATATATGATTTTTACAGGTGGATTTTCCTCAGCCTGCAGCTATTCCTCCTGTGCTGCCAGCCTTGGAGGATTCTTTCTCTGCAGCAAACATTTGTCTGACAGTCAGCCACCTGCTCCCAGAAAGTCTGATAAGTTGTATAACATGCCCGTTTAACATAAATCCTTTCCTGTAACCTCAGGTTAGATCCTGCAGTAATTTTCCTGGCAAAAATCATATTTTGCTAAACTCATTACTGCAGCATGCTTTATCCCTTCTTACAAGCTGGGAAACACCTTGATAGATTATGAAGAAAGTTTATACTTGCACTTTAGCCGTCAGAATGGTGAATTGTCAGGCTCACGTCTGTTTCTGCTGGTTCCTTTGACAGTTGAGAAAGATAATTGATGGCCAGTCTTCTTTGGAGACTAGAGCATCTCTGAATTCATTAGTATCCTCTGTGCCTTAAGTAACCAAATGTTCTTAAAATGTGCTCATGACACAGCAGATGCTATTTCTAGAGCAGCTGCCGCTGGGTCAGTAATAAGATTTACTTGGCTACTTTTGCAGAATTTTACCATAGGATGTCAATCCTGAGATCCTGAATGGTTCTCTGGATAATGAGATGTTATGAGGTCCTTAAAAGTTTGGAAGAAATGGGGAAAAGTTAATTCAGGGGAGTTAACCCAATTTTTGCAACCCTTCTCGACTGAATGTAATATAATCTTTTCTTCTATTTCATGTTCCTTTTTCAGGAAACAGAATAAGCATTCCAGCAAGGCACAGACAAACAACATTTCAATAAGTAATGGCAGAGAGGTTCAAAGAATAAAGGAGTGTCCTCCCAAGACCAAGGACACAATGTAAGAGACTGTTCTGACTGTATGCATCTTCATGTGTTTTCCCTTCCCCATCCTGGCAATCCTGTAATGCTATTCCAAGTCAGGGGTCTTCACTTTCCTATGTGGCACCAGATAACGTCAGACTCTTGTGTTCTAAGAATCATTCAAAAAGGCTATGACTGACAGTCAGATTTCTTTCCTCCTTTTCAAGGAATTCCTCTGTATCCAGCCATTCAAACCTCTTTGGTCTTTCCTATTATACACCAGATTCTGTATTGGGGAGGGGTGTAGACCCTGTTCCCCCCATAACTAAGAGGGAAAGGATTTTATTCCAGGATTGTTCTCGTGCCAAAGAAGTTAGGAACCCAAAGACATGTCCTAGACCTTTCTTTCTAACCCTTCACATATTCCAGTTCTCAGACTTCAGGCACTTTTTATGTTTGTGTCTGGCATACATTTTTCGATATTCTTCATTGTTTGGTTTGTAAACCGCTCTAGTGGTGTTTGCATTGCAGGTTGCAGGTAATTCACATTTTTCAATATTAAGATGGCTGCCTTAATTTTTTGCAAATTACTTCATGGGTTGTCAAGAATGTTTGGCTTAGTTAAAAAAAAAAAAAAAAAAAAAAAAAGGCGCCTCAGCCTGGGTTTTCAGGTTACCGTAGGGAAATCTCTCATCCCATCTCACAGGATAGCATTTCTGGGATCTGTATTGGACACATCCCTCATGATTGCTTTTCATCCTCAGGACAAAGTGGCATATTAAAAGGACAGTTTTTTTTATATTTTCCAGCCAGAGTTTGGAATCTTCCAGAGAATATCTCAATTCTAGGATTCATGGTCTCTGCTTATTCTCATGATTCCTTTGGCCAGACTTCATATGAGGAGGAGTGTTCAGTGGTTCATCAACTCAATTTAGAGCCAGCACCCACTTTAATTTTCAAATTCCTGTGTTTGTGAAAAAAGAGTTACTCTCTTAGGTGAATCATTTTTCTCTCACCTCACGTCTCCCTTTTCCCCTTTCAGCTGCTAAACACCCTATAGTAACAGAGGCATCAAACTTTAGGGAACCGTGTCCAAGAGGATGAATATCTATGGCTCTGGATCAAGCAAAACAAATTAATGCACACATAAATGTCAAAGAAGTGATGGCTCTAACAGTTGTTCTCAAATCTCTGAAGCATTTTTCGACTCCACATCCTCTGCTAGTGATCAAAGTCAGCACCACTGTAGGGTGAACCAGTCCCTACCCCTTTTGCAGATTAGCAGTGGTAGCTGGTTTAGTCTGGCCCTCCAGGCTACCTCCATTTCATCAGAGCAAAAACATGCTGCAGATAAACTGAGGGTCTTCAGGACATGGTTCATCTGTGGGAATTTCTTAATGTAGATCTGTTTGCCTCCAGTCACAACACACAGTTAAAGAAATTCTGCTCCAGGACTCCTTGAATAAAGACTTTGAAGACAGATACCTTTTGTTCTCATGGTCTGGAATGTTTCTGTATGCCTTCCACCCTTTCCTTTGGAACCAGGGTTCTTATAAAGGTGCAGAGGGAGTCTGCAAGGATAATTTGTGGTGATGCCTTTTTTTTGCTTAGGCATGAGTGGATGTTCGTGTTTCACTGTTGCAGTCATTACACTTCAGTTATCCTGCTGGCTTTTGAAATGCTCACACAAGACAGGGGTTGTTTGATGCACTAGGTGACTCCCATTTTTTTTTTTTTTTTAAACATATGCATCCAGAGAAATAGCTTACAGGGGAAGTAAGTCACAGTGCTCATTTTTGCAGAACTCGTTGATGTGCTCAAGTAGAAGGAAATTTTGAGTACAGTTTGGGTCCTCAGAGCTTTTTGTATAGGCTTTTTGTGTCCATGGAGTAAAAATCCACCAAGTAGTATACTGCAGTCCGTACAAAACCTTTACAAGAATAAGAAGCTCAGATCTTTAAGCATAGGCAAACTGTGCCCATGGTGTATCAAATAAAGCAGTGTGGAGTGAAGCTCTGAGAAAACGCTTTTCACTGTCCTACAAATTACAGAAACTTAAATGCAGTCCAAGTGTTTAGAATATCTATATCTGGTGGTTGTGGGTTATCTGCAATGGAGAGGAGAGGGCCCTTGGTCTCAAATCATGGATCTGTGGTGCTCCAATGGGGGGTCTTCACTGTCAAACCTCTTCCTGTATCTACCAGCTAGTGTGGCATCTTCTTTTTATATTCTTCCTTTATTGAGGTTCCAGATGGAAGAGAGAGAGAGAGAGCTCTGTGCCTGGTTAGATAAAGGACTGAAAACTGAGATGGAGCAGGTGGGAAGGCCAGCTAACCAATCTCCTGAGAGAGAGGGGTGATGTCATGGAGCGGGGGGTGTTAAGTGATGTAAGAGGCTGATGTCTATGGGTGTTGGCTGTCAGTGAAACTAGCATTTGACCCCCCATTTCTAAATCCAAACAATTAAAGGAAAACTTTAGTCTGAAATGTCTGATAAAAAACACATTTCAAACACTTGAAATTTGCTGTTTGTATACATCATGAGATCGCAAAAAAACAGACAACCAGTACCAAGGCAGATTCAGTAATATGGTACAAAGGTAGTATATGGCACCCTTTTCTCAATCAAAACAAAGAAAAACCCAAGTCCTAAATGAGCATTTTCAGACTCCTGACAGTTGCTGTTTGTTTGTACATGTTTTTTTTTTGTTTTAAAAAAAAATATATATATTTATTAAATTATCACTTATGACATGGGCACTCATATATTTATGTAAATGAAAAAAAAAACATATTGATATATTTTTAGTTGCAAACATTATACATCAGTTATCTGTCCAGTCATTGTCAGATATTACATAGCTCATTCAAATCCTGCCTTCTTTTAAACCTCATTCCTTCTCCAAAATGTTGTTTTGGATATATTGTTCCCACAGTTCCCATTTTTTTCTATGTCATTTGCTCCTACCCTTTTCAAAAGATGACCTTTTCCAGTTTTATCTGTTACTGTATTTACTACTTCTAGTACAGTTGGTTTAGGTTTTCATTTCAGTTGTCTAGAAATTTATTTATTTTTTGGCAGTCATCAAGTTTGTACACATCTTGAGGTTACAAAAAAAAAAGACTTATTCCATGTGTTATTGGTTTACCAGAAACTGTGCCAAGGTAGATGTAGTGATCTACAGATCTACTTTTTTGACTTTTTTTTTTCTGTATATTAACCAGGGTTATTATGTAGGGAAAACTGTGAACAAGGTCAAAGTCAGGGTGGCACACCACCTGCCTGACAGACTCCAGATCCTGAAAAACTGACTAACCAAACACTGCTGTGTAATATCCTTGATCATAGTGGTTTTCACTTCCACATCCTGGACAAGCTCGCTGTGGGTCCACTAAAAGGAAACATAAAAGCCATTCTTGAAAAAAATAATTTAAGCTGGTAGATCAGGCAGGATGCTCATTAACACCTTTGTCTAAATTTAGCACTTTCATCATAAGTGTGCTTGCACTCAGGAAACTAAACCGTGAGGGGTGTGGCCAAGGATGAACACAGGATAGCAGCAGATTTCTTCAGCTCCACCAATTTCATTACACTGACAGGAATTAATTACTTAAAAAATTAATTTTTGAAGTAATTTTCTTTCTGAATATGTTTGTTTTATATAGTTCTTGAACTATATTTAAAAAAGAAAGGAAATCTTAACAATATTCCTGTCAGAAATCACTTTGGAAATTTTCCTGTCAGTTTATCAGTCTGAAATGAGTTCCAGTAAGACAAATTCTCAAGACTCCAGCATCAAGAAAGAACTTCAGTCTCTGATAATTATAATCCAGCAACTTACTGCTAAGATGGATAAAATGGATACTAAAATAGACACCTTCATAGAAAAACTACAAAACAAATAGACTTGTTACATATAGACCTGCAACAACAGAAGATCCAGATGACAGGCATAGAAGAAGCTGTGAATGACATGGAAAATAGAATACAAGAAGAGGAAATCAACATTGAGTTTCTGCTGAAACAAAATACACATTTACAAACAAAGCTGGATGACCTGGAAAATAGATCTAGGCGCAATAACATTAGGATTTTTGGACTGCCAGAAAATATTGAAGGTAACAATATTACTTCTTTTTAACAACATGGCTCCCTAAAACTTTAGACTTACCAGAAGCATTCTCTTTTGGTATCGAAAGAGCACATAGATCTATAGCTAATACTAACTCTAACAAAAACTATCCTAGATCAGTTATAGTTAGATTTCTATCATCTTTCGATAAAGAGATGGTTCTTAAATCTGCTTGGGCTAAAGCTCCTGTTAAGATTAATGAGACAACTGTGCGTTTTGACAATGACTATTCTTCCATGGTAATAGCTAAAAGAAATGTTTTTCTGCCACTAATAAGGGAGCTTAAAAAAGCACAGTTTAAAACATACCTTCTGTTTCCTGCCAAGCTTAAAATCTTCCTTCCTGATGGACCTAAAATTTTCGATGACTTAGACTCTGCTTTACTGTTTATCAAAAAAAATAAGATTTTGGATAAAATAGAAGAAATGGAATGGGCTAGTCCTTCATTAAAGAGACTGGCAACTGAAACTTCGCGGAAGACTTCAGAGAAGAAGAAGAGACTAAAAAACAAATGATTTGTTCTATGTTTTTTTTTCTCTCATCATTTTATTTAATTAATCTTTTTAAATATAGTTCCTGCATTTCCAAGAAGCAACAAATATTTTGAAAAAGATTTAATCAAAGTTATTCTCTGTGTGCAAAGAAATGTTTTGTTTCATAACTAGTCAAAATACCTGGAGATTTAATGGCATGTTGTGATTCAACTGGTTTCTCTTTCTGAAAAGGAGAAAGTAAGGTCAGTAATTTGATACATTTTTTTTCTTTATCTTTTTTTTTTTTTTTTTTTCTTCTTTTCTTCTTTTCTTTGTTTAAACAATGACATTCTATTTAGATTATGTAGTGGGTAAAGGGTGGGGGAGGGCAGGGAGAGAAGAGTAATGAAAATATGATTAATAGAATAATAACATATTTATTCCTTGTAAAAAGTTTATATGTTCTTCAAATGCTATTCCCAATTATACTTTCTTGATTACACTGCTTATGCTTGTTTGTAAATAATCTGTCATGCTTTAACTAATAATAATTAGAACTAAATAATAGTAAATAATATGTTTTATTTTTAACTCTATTAATATAAACAGTAAGTAATATTCCATTGTATATACTTATAGATTTCTCTTACATTTTTTTATTTCTGCCTTACACCCTTTTACTTTCTACTCTCTTTTTCTTTTCTTTATTAATATATAGAAATGCTTTTGATCATATAGACACAGTAAATAATAAGATTTGCATAAAAATTGAGTTGGGACAAAAATATTGAGTTTTATTACTTATTAATAATTTTGGGCTTAATTTCACTTACATAGAAGCTGTAATAACCTGTAAAATACATTGTGAAGGTTTTGTCATGTTTAGATGCATTTACACTGCTAAATGAATGTTTGTGACTAGTTTTTAATAAGTTTCCCACCAAAATGTTGAGAGACAATCTGGGATGTGGGCTGTCTCATGCACAGTGTCCATGAGCTACTTCAAAAGCTTCAACTCTCAGAATTCTCACAGAGAAGCTGAAAGCAGCTAGTCTCACCTTTAACCTAGATATCACACTGACACATCACAGATTCAGGAATGACACTCTACCAGGAAATAGAAATGATACAAATGCGACTATGTGAAGGAAAATGAACTCTTTAACATCTAAATGTGAGTTATTTTATAGAATTACTTAAATATCTGTTATAATTCATAAAATATGTCAGTTATAATGAATTTAAATGATACAGTTTCTTGTAGTAAGTAAATGTCTTATTTTAGAAGGCATAGAAAATGAAACATTTATTCAAGTGTTTTTGAAAATCTACTTAGCAGCTTAATAATCTGTGTTAAAAACTTATGTTCCAAACATATACATTACTATAACTCATTTAATTCATCTGATTGACAAGCATAAATAATTTTATAACTCTATACTGGAAGAAATTGTCATGTGATGTATTTTAAAGCAGTAGTATAGCATGGTTGTAAAATCTGGTTACTAAAATGTGTTTGCTGTGCATTATTTTGTATAAAGCAGACAGATTTATTGTAGGGACAGCAAATAAGATAGTGCTAAGTAAGGACACAACTCAGTGAGATCAGATATATATATATATATATATATATATATATATATATATATGTGTGTGTGTGTGTGTGTGTATGCATATGTATATATATATATATATATATATATATATATATATATATATATATATATATGTGTGTATGTGTATGTGTGTGTGTGTATGTATGTATGCATATGTATGTATATATATATATATATATATATATGTGTGTGTATATGTGTGTGTGTATGTATGTATGTATGTATATATATATATATATATATATATATATATATATATATATATATATGTGTGTGTATGTGTGTGTATGTATATGTGTGTGTGTGTGTGTGTGTGTATGTATATATATATATATATATATATATATATATATATATGTGTGTGTGTATGTGTGTGTGTATATATATATATATATATATATATATATGTGTGTGTGTATATGTATATATATATATATGTGTGTGTGTGTGTGTATGTATATATGTATATAAGTGTTTCTGAGAATCTGCATAACTATGCAGTATGATTTATAACAATTTCTATGAATACAATATTTTATTCTATTGACAATAATGAGTTTGAGTAAATGCTCATATACAAGCAATTCAAGTTTTTTTGGAAGCTGTTAATTGCATTTACATGACAGAAAATAGATGCATCTTAATATATGTAATGTCTGAATCATATTAGCCAAAGTTTTTGATTTAAATGAATGTTAGAACCTATTTTTCTCTCCCCTTGATTTCTAACATCAAGATTATTTGAATGCTATTTGAATACAAGTGTTTTATATTACATGGATGTATATAGTAGTATGAACAGTTTTAAAAAAAAAAGGTTTATTTTAGTTTATATGATGCTGTTTTACCAAATATGTAGTCTTGTCTTGCTAGATAATTGAATTGAAAACTGTTAACCTCAGTTAAATATAACTAGTATTAAATTGATAAGGTGGTAGCTGAGGTACTGCTGCTTAGGGTAGGGGGTTAACTTGAGTGGTAAATACTACTCTAAGTTGGAGTTTATAACTCCAGGCTGGATGCAAGGTTTAATCCTTACATTATTTTCACTTGTTCATTGTTATTTGTATATAGTTTTGACATCCACAATATATTTTGTACATTCATTGTCACTACAAACAAAATTGAATCCTATACGAAATCTCATAAGAGATTCAATAAATACAGCTATATTTAAAGGTACACCTAAAGGAGGAGATGTAACATTACTTATCTTGTTATTTTGATCATAAGATTCTTAAGTTTTAAAAATGCCAAATGACATCTTTAAAAGGAATTTCTTTAAACATTAATGGATTGAATAATCCATGTAAAAGGGCAAGCCTAATAAGATACATTAATTTACATAAGGCCAACTTAGTCTTCCTGCAAGAAACCCATCTCTTGAAAAAAGATATTGATAAATTAGCCACAAACAAATATACAGTATTGGTTAGTTCAGAGCACACTCAGAAAAAAGAGGAGTGGCTATTTTATGGAATAAAAGTATGCCCATTCCTAAAACCATTAAGTCTTATCAGGATGACAAAGGAATGTTTTGTATGGTTACAATACAAATTAATGGGAAGACTTACACTTTAATTAATGTATATTGGATACCTGGAATTGGTATTAATACAGTGAAACATCATCTTGATAAGATCATATCATTCTCTATAGGAGATATTATTTTAGCTGGTGACTTTAATTGTATACTACATGAAAGTGATACTACCACTATAGGAAAAGAAGAATTACATCTAATGCAAAACATTTAAATGATTTTGCTAATTCTTATCATTTGAATGATATTAATAATCAGATAGATTCAAAATCATTACCATACACCTTTTTTTCTAACAGATACAAAACTTATTCAAAAATAGATAGGGTCTTTATTTCTAACCAGATGGTAACAGATTTAATTAATTCCAAAATCATTTCATGTCCTATATCTGATCATAATTCAATTGTTTTTGAATTCATGATAAAAATACTCATAATGTTCAGATCAAAAGGATACCAGCATACTTAACTCAACTAAAAGACTATAAAGAATATATACTTTCAGAAGTAAAACATTTTTTAGACGTAAATAATACTCCCAAGTCTCCATTGTTTATGTTTGGGATGCCTTAAAATCATATCTATATGGACAAAGTATCAGATGGTATAATAATAAAAGGAAATCTTGGGATAAGGAATTGTTAGATATTCAAAGTAAATTAGACTCCTATAAACATAATAATAAAGAAAATATTATAGACAAGAAAGTTATTGAAGAAATAAACTAAATGAGAAATGCAAAGAAATTTTAACTCATAAAGTTAAAATAACTTTAGAGAAATACAAGTTTTTGTCTTATTCAATAAGCCCCAAATACTTACATAGACTTAAAAATAAAACAAAAAGGTTGAATAAACAAAACCATATCAAAGAAATCTTTTCTCTAAGGAAACAGAAGAATGTTTCTAGTATACCAGAAATAATAGATGAATTTAGAAATCACTTTCACAAAATTAACCATAATAACATTAACATGGAACCTAAAGATAAAATAAAGGAGTTTATAACCACAAACATGAATAAAAAGCTTAATAAACAACAGATTAAACTATTGGACAAAAGTATTTCATATACAGAGGTTATTACACAAATAAATAAGCTTAAATCAAACAAAGCACCGGGTAATGATGGTATTATACCAGAGATATATAAAATCATTTCTAAAAGTACATATTCATTAATACATAAGGTTTTTATTTTGGCCCAAACTGAGTTAATAACCCCCCCCCCATCTTGGCAATATACATTTATTTCGCCAATTTTAAAACCTAATAAAGATCCAACTAGATGTTCTTCATATCGGCCCATCTCATTACTTAATGTTGATTATAAAATGTTTATAAATATCTTTGCTGATAGATTGAAGACAATCATTCCCGGCATTATAGATATAGATCAGACAGGCTTCATTGTAAATAGAAATACTTTTTAACATTAATAGATTTTGCAAATAGGAAAAAGAAAGATTTAACACTTATTAGTCTTGATACAAGTTCAGCATTTGATTCAGTAAGTTGGGACTATCTGTTTACCTTAATGAAGTGCACAAACTTCTCAGATGCATTTGTAAATCTAATTGAGCATTTATACAAAGGAACATTGGCTTGTATTAAGGTAGGAACATATGTTTCACAAAAAATGACCATTCTTAAAGGTACAAAACAAGGATGTCCACTTTCTCCACTATTATTCACTTTAGTAATGGAGCCTTGGGCTAATTTGATCAGAAACAGTACTGACATAGAGGGTTTTGAAATAGATAAAAATACAACATCCAAAATTCAACTTTTTGCAGATGATGTTCTAATTACATCAGCGGGATCTAATTCTTCTATGCAGTCTCTATTTGATAACATAATGAATTTTAAAAGTATTTCTGGTTTAATATTCAATGAAGAAAAAACTAAAATACTACCTATATATACATGAAAAAAAATTCTCATTAGTGATTTTACTAAATATGTACCCAATTCAGGTCAGATAACTTATTTAGGTATAATACTATCTAAAGATATTAAATCTATTATATATAATAATTATAATACCTGTTTTCTTAATATACAAAATGTTTTTAATACCTGGAATAATATGTTTTTTACTATGGAGGAGAGACTTACAATTATTAAAATGATAATATTCCCCAAGATTTTATACTTAATACAATCAATAATACTTCCACCTACAAAAATAATTATCAAGAAACTGAATACACTAATGTTAAATTTCCTATGGGCACCTAATAGACCTAGGATTGCATTAAAGAAACATACTAATAGCTGGTCTCAAGGGGTATTTCTTTTCCAGACTTTAATTTATATACTATCTCTTCTATTGTAAAAGTTATTACTTTATTAATAGAGCAGTCATATGTCGCAAAATGGAAAGATTATTGGGAGCTAATTAGTATGCACTTCATGAAAATCTCCTTAACACATAAAAATATGATTGTAAATAACTCCATGTTATGGTTACTAAAGGAATTTTGTACTTCACCTATTACACCTAAACATATGGTTTGTTACCCATTAAATATTATTATTAGTTATCGTAACTTTATATTCATGCACCCTAAGTATAGGGAATGGAATTTTGTATTCCCTATAATGTATACTCAGGGTATGCTTTTGTCATCTACTTCTGAAGGAACTCATTTAGCTTTAGATAATGATCTAAAGTACTGGTATCAGTTGATATCTGATAATAAAGTGAAAAATCTAGATTTTTTAAAACAAGAATTTGATCTAAGAGAAACTTGCTGGTTAGAGGTTCAGACCTTTAGACAACATCTCATTAATAAAATAGATCTAATGTCTATAACAGTTAAAGAATCTATTCCAACACTGATTGATTACTTGATATTAAATTTACAACATAAAGTTTCTGATAAAGGTAAACTTTCATACATACATAAAATTATCAGACAAGAAACTTTTTACAGTGTAGATTCATACTGGAATTATTTCACTTCTATTAATGGGGACCCACCAAATCAACAAGATAAACAATATATATTGGAATCTGCTTATAGAACTACGTCTTCCATTGTCTGGAGACTTTATACATGGAAATTTTTACATAGATCTTTTTATGCACCTTTGATGATGAATAAAATAAATAATAAAGATAATTTATGTAAGAGATGTAATGTAGAAATTAATGCTGACTGGGCTCATATGTTTTATGACTGTATAAAATTGAAAGAATACTGGAAGTCAATTAATGAATTTTTGCAGGCTCTTTTTACAGATAATTTCATTATTTCTAAATCTCTTATATTATTCAACACACCCGTACCTCAAAGTGTTAAAAAGGTTAAGCTTCCCTTGTTATGGTCTATTCTAGCAGTGGCTAGGAAAATAATAACTAGAAATTGGATTTCAGATACACCTCCTTCGTTCAGTAAATTTAAAAATGTTATGAATATAGTGTGCCATATGGAAATAAACACAATTAGGACAAGAACAAATAGAAAAACATCTTATTATATTGTATGGGATAATTTACAAAATTTGTTAAAAAAAATTTAATTTCAATAGCATGGTATTTTAGTTTAATTAATTGATCTGATTGTAGTGGATGTCTTTGTAAATACTTTAGTTGTTTTGTTGAATGTTATAATAATACCTATTTTTAATTACTTGTATAAAATAGTTATGATATTTCTCTTGTATGTTAAAACAATAAACCTGTTTTGAAAAAAAAAAGGAAACTAAACCGTAAATCATACAGGTAAAATGCATGTACTGTTTAACCCAGGACTTGAACAAAAAAATGGTAATTGACTAATTGTTTTTTTTTCTTTATATTAGCAGCAGCAATCAATAAAGATCTCTAGATCACTGTATCTACACTGGTATAGCCATTAATGTACTTTAAGTGAGAATTATAGACAGAAGTCACCTTTACACACAAAGGTTCACTACCCAGTTTCCGTCTCACAAGATGTCACAAATATCCCCAACATAAAAGTATTCATAGATTCATAGGTAGGTACTAGGCTATTGGCCCTAGGGCCTATATAAGCCCAGCCAAAAAGGTACCTTGGCTTTCGCCACCCAAGAAAATTATTTTCCTGTGCCCCTGTCGAGCAGACCCACAGAAGTGATCCCCGGGGTGAATTTTCTACCTCCCATCAAATCATCAAGATTTTTCTTGAAGAGTGCTAATGAGGAGCTTTGTTTGATATAGATAGGTAGTTTGCTCCAGAGTATTGGAAGTCTCTGGGACAGGAATCTATCCCTCCAGCATGTTCTGTTTATAGTTGTGTCAAGGTTTCGGTCCCTAGAGCATGTGGCTTGGAGGGATTGGGGTTTCTTTAAGTGGAGCATGTCCAACAGCTCTGGGTTTGACTCATGTTAAGCAGAGATCGCCTCTGAGTAGGCGATATGCGACCAGAGTAAAGCTGGAGATTTTTAAAACGGTCTGCATAGGGCATCTGTTTGAGGCTGGTAATCCTCTTTGTGAGGTATTTCTGTGGCCTTTCCAGTTGTAGATGTCTTGTGAGGTACATACCAAAAGGGGCACTGTATTCTATAATGGGTCTAATGAGTAACGAGTAGAGTGGAACAATGACCTCTTTTTTCCTGGATGAGCAACCTTTTGTGATGAGGTGTTCCACATAGAAGGATTTCCTGACTAATGTGTCAATGTGATTATCAAAGGAGAGACTACTGTCCACCTGTGTCCCAAGGTCTCTTATAACACTTTTGGTGTTGGACTACCCCATGTGTGGTAGTTCATGGGTACAGAGTTTTTACCAAAAGGGATGACAATGCCTTTTTGGCATTGAGCTTGAGGCCATGGCTTTGACACCAGGCATCTGTCTCAGTGAGGCCCTTTTGTAGGATGTCCACATCATTACGAGTTTCGATTATGACTCCTAGTTTGCAGTCATCTGCGAACTTCGTTAGCCAAAGACTTTCTGTGTTAGCTTTTACTTCAGAGAAGTAGATACCAAACAGGAGAAGACCCAGGACATGAACCCTGTGGTACTCCACTTGTCACTGGTCTGAAGTCGGATTTGGAGTCTGCTTCTTTCACAGTGTGGGTTCTGTCAGTGAGCCATGTGGCAACCTATCTTGTGACATGGGGATTTATACCTAGTTTAGTGAGTTTACCTATAATTCCAGAGTGGGGGATGGTGTTGAAAGCTTTGGAGAGAGCTAGATAGGTTGTGTGGAACCACCTTACCCTCATCTACGGCTTTGGTGACTGCTTCAAAGACGTGTCTCAGGTTTAGGAGACATGATCTGCATTTTACAAACCTGAACTGGGTGGTGTCCAGAGTCATTGTTTATATGTTCCATAGCCTTGCAGACCAGGCTCATCAGGCTAATGGGGCGGTATTTCCCAGGGTCCGTGATGGCTCCCCCTTTGTGGAGTGGGATGACCATCGCTGTGCGCCATTCAGTGGGCACAAAGCCTGAGGTAAGGCTATGATTGAACATGGTACTTGGGTGGGGTGCCAGTTTGTTCTGTAGTTCGTGTAGGACGCAGCCTGGGATGTCAGACCCCATGGATTCTGTGTTCTTGGCTTTGGAGAGTGTGGTTTTTACCTGTGCAGCTGTGATTACAGGAACTTTGCATTCTTTCGGTCTAGAGATGGGCCCTTTAGGGGAGGTGAGAGGGGGGTAAAGTTAGCACTGAACCTATCTGCAAGGATGTTGGCAATATCAGTTGGTTCTGTATATTTACTGCCATTGTGCTGCAACTCAGAGCAGATCTGAGTGTTGCCATTGAGATTCTTGACATAGCTATAGAATGCTTTGTGGTTGTCTTTAAAATCAGTGGTGATTTTGTTTTCATAACTAGCTTTGGAGGATTTTATGAGGGATCTCAGCTTCTTACTGAGGCTGACCAGGAAGTTTCTCCAATCATGGGATTTTACTCTCTCTTTTTTTTTTTTGCAACAGTTTCTTTCTTCAGTTGTAGACTTTGTTTATGGCAGGGGACCACCAGATTGGCTTCCTTTTTTTGGAGGATAACATCTTGGTTTTGTTAGGAAATGCACGATCCACGTACTCATGTAAGTGCTTATAAAGCACATTTGTGTAGGATTCAGCAGTCGTACGTCTATTGTCTGCATGGGTGTCGTGAAGTTTGCCACATCTGTCTTAAGAAGCGTGAAGTTAGCTTTGGGAAAATCTTTTACAGTGGTTTCCCTAATGGGGGCGAGATGTGGATGTCTAGGGTGATTAGCTTGTGGTCGGATCTGACCAACGAGGAACTGACCTTTGGTGTGGAACGCCGGTTGCCCATGTTGGTAATGACCAGGTCTAGGATATTGCTGCCTCTGGTGGGGGCGTGGATAAGTTGATCCAACACGCTGGAATTTATGAATTTCAGAAAATGTTGAGCAAAAGAGTTGGTACATGAATAGTTTTCCCAGTTAATGGTGGGGTATTTGAAATCACCCATTATTAGGGTGTTAGGTTGTACCCTAATATTTTCCAGTGTATCAGGAAATGAGGAGTGGGAATGCTGGGGCATGGTGGGGGATCTGTAGCAAGCTACAATTTGGACTGCAGTCTTGCTCAGAGTTTAGTTGCACTTGGATAATCTCAGATGCATTATGCTGAGCAGCTAGCCTGGAGGTATGGATATCCTTAATGAATATGGACATGCCTCCGCCTTTAGTGTTTTGGTCCAGGTTAGGTGGCTGAAAGGTGTGGTATGAATTATAGCCTGGTAATGCAGGGGTGCTCTCTGAAGCCTTGAATTAGGTCTCTGTCACTGCACAGATGTCGATGTTCTCCATTTTAAGGAGTGCCTCAAGGGAGTGCATTTTGAGGTTTAGACTTCTAGCATTGAGCAGCATTACCCTCAGATTTTGCTTGCTTGTACCTGTTATGGTGGTGAATTTGTCATTTGAACCTTGCCTAAAAAGTATTTGAACTCTCAACAATTCCTTGTAATACTTCAGCTCATCTGTGTTCCTGTTATCCAGTCCAGTTTAGTGGATCATAGTGTATTGGAACAGTTGGATGGATAGTACTCAGATACACAATTTTGTTGCCACCCTGTTGGGTTTTTTCAGCCATTGTAAGGGGTCTTGATCATTCAGTCAGTTTTACGTCCCTACACTGCAGGCAATATTTTTAAGAGTAAAAAGCAAAATTCGCAGCCAGACTCTCCCAATGACTGAATACCTCTTTTCACTGTTTAATGTCATGCATTCCACCTTGGATGTCTTAATGCAATACTGTTCCCAAACCTACTTCTGATGCATCCATATGTATAGGGTAAACTCCTAAGTACAATCAGGAATTACATTGCTCAGTACCACTTATTGCCATTATAGCTACATTAGGTACTGATTAATCTCCAGTTTAAAACCACTAAGGTTTTTGGTATATTCTGCATGGTTGTGGGGGGGGGGGGGGGACAGACAACAGAACTCTTGTTAGATAATCACACAAGGGACAGCAGCAAAACATTTCTGGTTATGAACTCCATAGGGAAGATATAAATCCCATAATCTATGTAACTATCAGCAGAGGGGATAGGGAGTGTGCATTGGCAGCAGAGGAATACGGAGTGTAAAGTGGCTGTTCCCTGACCAAATTACTATGTGCAGCAGCAGTAAATGTCTTATAAGACACTAGAGACAGACCTGATGGAGTAATGATGAATGTTGTTAGTGCATACGCTCTGCAAGTTGGGTGTGCGATGGATGAGAAAAAAAAAATTTGGAGTGAGTTGGATGAAGTGGTGTTGAGTGTACCCAAGGGTGAGAGATTGGTGATTGGAGCGGATTTCAATGGGCATGTTGGGGAAGGGAACAGAGGGGATGAGGAAATGATGGGCAGGTATAGTGTTAAGGAGAGGAATGCAGAAGGTCAGATGGTAGTGGATTTTGCGAAAAGGATGGACATGGCTGTGGTGAATATGTATTTTAAGAAGAGAGAAGAACATAGGGTGACGTACAAGAGTGGAGGAAGATGCACACGTGTGGATTATATCCTGTGCAGGAGGGCCCGTCTGAAGGAGATTATAGTCTGTAAAGTGGTGCCAAGAGAAAATGTAGTTAGGCAGCACAGAATGTGGTCTGTAAGGATGATGTTGGTGATCAAGAAGAGGAGGAAAACTGAGAGCAGTGCCAAGGATCAAATGGTGGAAGTTGAAAAAGGGTGATTGTCTGGTGGAGTTCAGGGAAGAGTTAAAACAGGCACTGGGGGGCAGTGAAGAGTTACCGAATAGCTGGGTAACTACAGCAGAGATGGTAAGGGAGACCGCTAGAAAGGTGCTTGGTGTGACATCTGGACAGAGGAAGGGAGGACAAGGAGACCTGGTGGTGGAATGAGGAAGTACAAGAGAGTATACAGAGGAACAGGCTGGCGAAGAAGAAGTGGGATTGTCAGAGAGACGAAAGTAGACAGGAATATAAGGAGATGAGCTTGGCAAAGAGAAAGGTGGTGAAGGCTAAGGATAAGGCATATGGAGAGTTGTATGAAAGGTTGGACACTAAAGAGGGAGAAAAGGACCTGTACCGTTTTGGCTAGACAGAAGGACTGAGCTGGGAAAGATGTGCAGCGGGTAAGGGTGATAAAGGATAGTGAGGGAAATGTACTCATAAGCGAGGAGAGTGTGTTGAGCAGATGGAAAGAGTACTTTGAGGGGCTGATGAATGAAGAGAATGAGAGAGAGAAGGTTGAATGATGTGGGGATAGTGAATCAGGAAGTGAAACAGATTAGCAAGGAGGAAGTACAGACAGCTATGAAGAGGATGAAGAATGGAAAGGCTGTTAGTCCAGATGACATACCAGTGGAAGCATGGAGGTGCTTAGGAGAAATGGCAGTGGAGTTCTTAACCAGATTGTTTACTGAAATCTTGGAAAGTCAGAGGATGCCTGAGGAGTGGAGCAAAAGTGTTTTGGTACCTATTTTTAAGAATAAGGGTGATGTGCAGAGTTGTAGTAACTACAGAGGGATAAAACTGATCAGTCACAGCTTGAAGTTATGGGAAAGAGTAGTGGAAGCTAGGTTAAGAAGAGAGGTGAGGATTAGCGATCAGCAGTATGGTTTTATGCCAGGAAAGAGCACTACAGATGCAATGTTTGCTCTGAGACTGTTGATGGAGAAATATAGGGAAGGTCAGTAGGAGTTGCATTGTGTCTTTGTGGACTTGGAGAAAGCATATGATAGGGTGCCTAGAGAGGAGTTGTGGTATTGTATGAGGAAGTCAGGAGTGGCAGAGAAGTATGTAAGAGTGGTACAGGATATGTACGAGGGTAGTGTGACAGTGGTGAAGTCTGCAGTGGGAATGACAGATCCATTTAAGGTGGAGGTGGGATTACATCAAGTATCAGCTCTGAGCCCTTTCTTATTTGCAGTGGTGATGGGCAGGTTGACAGACGAGATCAGAAGGAGGCCTCATGGATTGCAGATGGCATTGTGATCTGTAGTGAGAGTAGGGACCAGGTTGAGGAGACCCTGGAGAGGTGGAGATATACTCTAGAGAGGAGAGGAATAATGGTCAGCAGGACTAAGACAGAATATGTGTCTGAATGAGAGGGAGGATAGAGGAATGGTGAGGATGCAGGCAGTAGAGGTGGCAAAGGTGGATGAGTTTAAGTACTTGGGATCAACAGTTCAGAGTAATGGTGAGTGTGGAAGAGAGGTGAAGAAGAGAGTACAGGCAGGGTGGAATGGGTGGAGAAGAGTGTCAGGAGTGATTTGTGACAGACTGGTACCAGTAAGAGTGAAAGGGAAGGTGTACAAGAGGGTAGTGAGACCAGCTATGTTGTATGGGTTGGCATTGACAAAAAGACAGGAGTCAGGGCTAGAAGTGGCAGAGTTAAAGATGTTAAGATTTGCACTGGGTGTGACCAGGATGGACAGGATTAGGAATCTGTATATTAGAGTGTCGGCTCAGGTTGGACGGTTTGGAAACAGTCAGTGAGGTGAGATTGCGTTGGTTTGGACATGTGCTAAGGAGGGATGATGGGTATATTGGGAAAATGATGCTAAGGATGGAGTTGCCAGGTAAGAGGAAAAGAGGAAGGCCAAAGATAAGGTTTATGGATATGGTGAGAGAGAACATGCAGGCGGTTGGTGTGACAGAGCAATATGCAGAGGACAGGAAGAAATGGAAACAGATGATCCGCTGTGGCGACCCCTAACGGGAACAGCCGAAAGAGCAGAAGAGGAAGAGACAGACCTGTGCTAAAACACAAGTTTACTTGTAGAACCAAAATGAAAATGAAACAAAATCCACTTGGCTTTCGAAAAGAAGTCTCCAGAAAAATATGCACATTTACAATGCCTTGGATCCGGTTTAAAGTCTGTAGAGGTACTCCATCATTCAGGCTTAGTCCCGTACAATATCTCCAGCAAAAGATTGTTCCAAAACTATTAACAGCAGTCCATCCCTTCAGCTGTGTTGAACAAAAATCTTTGCTTGAACTTCCCTTAGGCTAAATGCACAGTGACCACCATCTGGGCCATCTACCTCTGTGTATCTGTAGTTACAACCCCTGTTCTGACCCATGATGTACCTCCAATTGAGGCACCAGTTTCTTGATTTGCCTCTGTCAGGTAACCTCATTTTATGCACCATTTATTTGACAATTACAGTTCTCTTAACTGATACAATCAGTTTCCTATCAGAAGTACTATGAGAATTACAGCTAAAAGTCACTTTTACACACAATGGCACAGTACCCACTTTTCAAGAAACAAGATTTCACATTTTATAACTTGGACCTATTCTTGGATCTTTTTTAGCATAGGCGTATTAGGAGTATATCTTCCTGATTGGAGGTGTTCTGTTGCCTAACTTTATTTTAAAACGCTATTTTATAATTTGAATAATATTTTGTGGTAAGATTCCATATACTTTATCATTTTAAGTTTTTTGCATTTGATTTACTGCTGTGGTTTCAGTTTGAGATCTGTATTTTTTCTATGATAATTTATCAACATTTCTTTTTATCAGTCTCCATTTTGGTTTGATCTGTTGGTATAGTATTTTCATTATCAGTTCCTTCATATGGCTGGCTAATAGAAAATCACTGTGAGAATATGTGAATGTATAAACACTGATCATGAAATTGTGAAGGCACACCCTGCCATCACTGCAGACGAATGAACAGGATTGTCTCCAGACGGTGTTCATTCACAGCTTCATGACACTGCACTCTGTAAAATGCCAATGGATGGATATTTGGACAAGCTGAGCTCTCTGCCATTGTAGCAGCTCAGTAATAAAAAGTATTTTCTATCTTGTTACAAAGTTAGTACAAGCACACCCAGTATATAACAGACATCAGCTACGAGTAAACACGTGACTGCGCAAAAACGAAAGCATAAAATCCACCAGGGAGGGATGCAAGGCATGCCTACAAGTTGTGGACAGTAGATATCCATACAGTAGGGCAATGACATACAGCAAACAGAAAAAATGTGTAAAATAGGTGGGATGTCATCCTCTGTCCATACAGAGTGTCCATTAGCTGCATACTGCCACTTCCCTCACAGTACCAGTATAGTCCAGTATACCAGTCACAGAGCAAAGGGATATAAAATGCAGGACTGCAGGGAAGTACAGATGCTGGGCAGCCATCCTATGTCTGGTTGGCTGTGTAAGGGAGACCTGCAGAGCAAGGGAAGGACATGCAGTACAGTATGGGGGGATGATTGTCAGAATAGGTCAGTTTTAAATGTTAAGAGGCGGGGGTAATGAGCATTTATACAGATGCTGGTGTGGAGTCAGTAACTGCAGTACATAAGAAGGGTACCCTGCAGCACAGTCAAGCCAGACGCAATAAAGGGTGAGGAGATGCAGGACACAGAGGGATATTTAGGCTGCAGGCATAGGAGGAGGTTTATTGGCACCACACTATTCCAGAAGAGCAAAGCGCTTCTAAATATGGAGAAGTACCTGTACTACAAGGATAAATCAACTTATGGCAAGAAGTACTAAAGCTGTGCCAAAAAAAGCCACTGAGAGCTGTCAAAGGAATGCCATCACTGAGGAGGTAGATAAATGGGTATCAACTCTTGGGTAGTGTGAAACACCAGCATGAACCAGACCCCACAGTATTTGGGGCATCAGAGGCATCACACAGTATATACAGATCAGAGCATGAGTGGACCCACCTATGCTGTGTGATAGAATGCTGTACCTGTCAAGTGGATTAGGAACACTGCAGCTCTTGCTTGCAAAGAGGTGCCTAAGACTATTACAGAGAGACATAGGTGGAATCTGCCAACCAAGCTCAATACCTTGAGTCCCATACAAAACCTTTGGCCAGCCATGTTCTCTTTGCATACTAGAAAATTCATGTATAAGAAGCATGACTTGGCTGAATACAGCATGGTCATTGTAGGGAGAGGCTATTGGATGGTACCATCTTCCAGGCAGCCATGGAGGCTTCCATGCCCCCGTTCTGTGCCTAATTATCCAACTTCACTGTCAAGTGAAGAAGGCATTGTCTGAACAGTATATGGGTCTGGCTTCACATCCCCACTCCACACACACAGACTGGTGTTGTGCATTTTTTAGGATGGACACGTTACAGCCTGGGGAGCTACTTGGCACCACTCCCTTTTTTTTGTATCTGTACTGCATATGGGTCATGCACCATGTAGAGGTGTTTGACATTTTTCTGTTGCTCTCTAAGCCATCCCGAGAGTCACTGCATGCATCTGATTATGTCCTCCATGTGCATACAGTCACATGCCCACAAATATCAGTTTAAGGGCGTGCACATTTATGCAACCAGTTTATTGTACGTTTTTTTATTTTTTTTCCCCTTAACAGATTTGTTTGTTTTTCAATTAAATTGTACAGGTTATAGGTTACATTAAAGGTGGGAAAGGTTTTGAAATTATTTATTGTGGTCATTTTTTATATCACAAAAACCTGGCATTTTAACAGGGGTGTGTACACTTTTTATACCCACTGTAGGTCTGTATTTCATGTTTCATCATAAGATTTTAAAATGCTCTTAAATCCCATCATGTTTCCACTTCATTATTGTAGCAAGAAATATTCTTTCTGTTATCTTATGGACAGTATTCCACTTTTTCATTGTTGTCATCCTATAAGGCTCATCAGTGATATGACTGGATGTGTACTATTTTTGAAAAGTAAATACTAGTCAGAGACAGGTGTGTTAACAAATTTGAGTTATGGTTGCTAAATTGTTTCGGAGGCTATGTAGTGGAGCATATGAAACATTCTTGTCCAGAAATCTCAGGTTAAATATCACTTTTTATTTGAATTCAGTATGGATGTTTCTTAGTCCTATGATAAGGCAGGCTAGCAAAACAGATATCTACCTAGCATTATTCAAAATTTGAGTGAAATTGATTCTAGTGGTAATGGAATTTGATGGTGTACATTTCAACTGTATGTATTTGGAGGGATATTCCTGTTTTCAAGCTTGTAGTTCTCAGTTACTTGATTTTCTGACACCCCCCCCCCCCCCCCCACCGGTCACACAAGATTGTGAATCTATTTATTTATTTATTGACATTTGATTGCCCGGATAGTCCGACTTTGTAGAAGCCCATTTTCAGCAGAGGCCTGGGGAGAAAAGATAGACATTATTACAAAACATTTTAAGAACAATAATTTTACAATCTTCTAAAGTAAGGACATCTGCAGTTCAAATAATTATAACAAATTAGTGATAGTATAAAAGCATTGTGTTTAATACACAGGAAACCAGACTACATGGTCAATGTACTAGTGGTACCAATATTTTAGAGGAGGGACTTCAAAGATGGCTGCACACTGAGTAACAGCTTATTTTCAGCTTATCCCAGTGTGGAAACAGAAACTCGGAAAAGAGAGGCAGTGAATTTGTCTTTTGGGGTACATTTAAGTTACTGGCTAATGTGTGATTTGCCTGGATGCCAGCAAAGACTAAATTTAGAGAACCTGAAAGAAAATCAACCACAAAAGGTGAGGAGAAAACACTGGCCTGGAAGACTCCTGCAGCTTTTCAGCAAAAAGCAGTTCAAGCTCCAACTTTGTTGCAAGACATGACTTCCTGTAATCTACAGGGAAAAATAACCCAAATGTGGTCAGAGCTGACCGAGCTGATGTACTCCTTCAGTGTTTTGTTTACTTAAATAAAATTCTGGAAAAATGGAAAAAGTTCCAAACAGATATTCAGATGAGCTGATAAAACTGCAAAAAAAAAAAAAAAATAGAGGTTAAAATGAAGAAAAGGCTGGTCGAGTATGAGACTGCTCACTCAAGAAGAGATGTTTCAAATAAAAATGGTCGAGTTGGAAGAGAGAGCACATGGGGAGTACCTGAGATTTTCTGCTGTACCAGAGAAACTGGAAGGAAGAGAGTATTCATTTTATGAAAGCACAAATTAGCAACTGGACTGGTATTCCACAGCAGGAGTTCTATATTGAAAAGGCACATCATCATGTATGCTCCAGACCTGGCCATGAGAAACCATTCAAGACCTCTAATATTAAAGATGCAGTCTTACCAGCAGAAAGAGTTGATTCTGACAAAACTGTGGCAGAAGGGCAAAGTACTAAAAGTTGGAGACAAGTGTGTGAAAAATTATTACTCCTCTTATGCCTTGTGTACAGTGAGTAAATTTATTCCAGCAATCAGGGAATATTGAGAAATGGGTGTGAGATGCAAGCTGCCAAATCCAGTTATGTGCAGAATATTTTTTCCTGGTGGGTCAAAGTATTTTTTTTGATTCAGAACATGCAATAGAAGAAACTCACAAAAGTTTGTCTAACAAAAAGTGGGAGGGGATTCTGCTGCTTATTCTTATAAGATCATAGGAAGTTACTAGGCTATTGGCCCTGAGGCTCTTACAAGACTCACCAAGAATTTAGCCCATGTTCTGACAATTCTGTACCCGATGCCCCTGTCCAGCAGGGACAGAGGTGGAATCCCGGGGGTGTATTTTCTTTTCCCCATCCAGTTATCCAGGTTACACTTAAAAAGGGTTAATTGAGGTACTCTGCTTGACGTGGCAGGGAGTCTATTCCAGAGAAGAGGAAGTCTCTGGGATACAAATCTGTCCTGCCAACAAGTCCTGTTGATGTCACAGACCAGGTTGAGCTCGTGCATGCAGGTTACTCGAGTGGAGCTAGACTTGCAGATATGCAGCAGTTCCATCAAGGTGGGATCTGAGATTGCTTTGTATGCCAGACAGAGATCACCTCTGAGGACTCTGCATGAGATTGAGTGGAGAGACAGGACTTTTAGCCTATCTGTGTAGGGTAGATGTTTGAAGCTCTGGATTCTCCTGGTGAGGAATCTCTGTGGTCTTTCCTGCTGCTGCTTGTGCTTTGTGAGGTACATACCGAAAGGGGTATTGTACTCGATAATGGAACTTGTAGGGGAAGAATACAGGGATGTTATGACCTCCTTGTCCCTGGATGAGATATGCTTACTAATGAGCTGGGCCATGTAGAAAGCTTTCTGTACAACGGAGGCAATGTGATGGTCAAAAGTCCGTTTGCTATCCACCTGGGTGCCAAAGTCCGTCACGACTGATTGCGTGCCTAGAACCTTGTTATTAATGTGATAATTTTTGGGGACATCACTCACCCCAAAAAGGGATGAAGATGCATTTTTTGGCATTCAGTTTGAGGCCATGTTTCTGGCACCAGTGATTTCTTTGGGTGAGATCCTCTTGGAGGGATGTCCACATCACTAGGGGAACTGAGGACCGTGCCCAGCTTGCAGTCATCTGCAAACTCGGCCAGCCATAGCCCACTGGTTTTGGCCTGCACCTCAGAAAAGTATATCCCAAACAGCAGAGGCCCCAAGGCCAGTCCCTGAGGTACACTGCTCATTACAGGTCTACTGCTTGAGGGTATCTTCCTCTGTTTTGACTAGATGGGTTCTGTCAGTGAGCTAGTTTGATACCCATCTGGTAACGTACAGATTGATGTTTAGTTGAGAGAGTTTATCTATTATACCCGAGTGGGTAATAGTATCGAAGGTTTTGGCCAGGTCGAGATAGGTGGTGTGCACAGTGTTCCCCTTTTCCATGGCTTTGCCGACTGTCTCAAAAAAGTCGACCAGATTTAACAAGCATGACTTCCCCTTGATGAAACCAAACTCTGTGGGATCGAGTGTTTGTTGGTTGCCAGTGTCATTGTTAATGAGGTCCTTGATGATCTGTTCCATGGCCTTGCAGATTAGACTTGTTAGGATGATGGGTCTAAAATTTCCTGGGTCAGTAGATGCTCCACCTTTGTGCGAAGGGATGACTGTGCGTATCCTCCATTCAGCTGGGATGAAGCTGGTACTCGGGCTTTGGTTGAATGGGGTGCCTAATGTGCTGCAAGTTCCTTCCTGAGTTCTTGTAGGATGCAGCCAGGGATGTTATTGGGTCCCATGGAGGCTGTATTTTCTGCCTTTGAGAGGGCAGTGATGACTTGTTCCCTAGAGATAAGGGCAGAGGGTCAGGTGCTGTGTATATCCTTGTTTACTGATGGGGGGAGAGAGGGGTGAAGTTTTCATTGAACCTGTCTGCCAGTAGGTTGGCTATATCTGTGGCATTTGGGTATGTGGTGTTCTTGACCACCAGTTCTGAGCAGATCTGAGTGCTTCCTTTCAGATTGCAAGCATATGTGAAGAAGGCCTTATGATCGTCTTTAGTAGATGTGGCCAGTTTGGACTCGAAGTTTGCTTTTGAGGATTTCACTAGTGCTCTTATTTGCTTGTTCAGGCTAAGGAGAGATTGCTTCCGATTGCTGTCCTCCTTGGTCTTGGACAGCAGTTCTTTCCTTTTATTATAGAGTTTATTGCAGATGTCCACCAGACAGGTTTACCCTTCCTTCAGGAGAATGATTTTGTCCTTTCTGGCATTCCTGATTCCATGCATAAATGCTCGTATAGTACTTTGGTGTAGGTTTGGATATATGTGCCAGTTCCTGTGGAGGAGGGGGGCTGTGAAACTTGTTGATACCTTCCCCTCAGGAGGTTGTAATCAGCTTTGGAGAAGTTTTTTTGTTTAACCCTAGCTGGGGGGGGGGGGGGGTCGGGGAGATGGTGACTTCAAAAGTGACCACTTTGTGGTTGGGTCTTACCAGGGAGGATGACACTGTAGGGATGCTGCAGTTGTTACTCATGTTGGATAATACCAATTCCAAGATATCACCTCTTGTGGGGGTGTCGTCCAACTGGTCCAAGGCTTTTGCATTGATGAAATCAAGGAATCTCTGGGCATTTGTGTTTCGGCATGAGTAGTTCTTCCAGTCTATGGTTGGATAATTGAAGTTGCTCAGGATCAGGGTAAAGGGTTGAATCTTGATAGATTTGAGGAGGTCCAGGTAGGTGGAGTGGGCATCTTGAGTCAAAGTTGGGGGCCTGTAGCTAACTATGATTTGAATAGGGGTCTTGTCAACAGTTAACTGCACCTGGAGTGTCTCCTGTGTCTCACACACCCCCAGGCTGGTCAAACAGTATGTCTTTAATATGCATTGCAACTCCACTTCCTTTTGCTTTGTTGCTCATGGTTTGGGGTCTGTATGTATGATAGGATGAGTAACCCGGTACAGCTGGAGTATTGTCTGAAATTTTGAACTAGGTTTCTGTGACCGCACAAATAACATCTTCCATGGTTAAGAATGCCTGCAATGAGTGCAGTTTCATGTTTAGACCCCTGGCGTTTAGCAGCATGACCTTTAATTTGTGTTTTGATGAAATTTTCATGTTTGTAGTTTTGACGTCATGGCGTTACCTAAAAATGATGATAAAACTCAGATAGAGATTATGCCAGTGAAACTTTTTCAATGTTGCAGAGGAAAAGGCTTGAAAGAGACAAAAAAGCACAGGAGTTTGCTAGAAGAACTAGGAATACCCTAGAAATAAACTAGAGTTGAGAGATGTAGATTACAGGAAGAAAGCCAGCAGTTAGGAAATTTAATGAATAAATGTGAGATTACAAAACATCAGACACATTTGTGAAATATGGCTGAACAAGAAAACCTGGAAATATTGAACTTTGAGTTTGTAGGGGAATCCAAAACATATGTCCTACTTCATGCAATTAATATTTGGAAGAACATTAAAGCGTAGGGGAAGAGGAGGAAAAGAGGTAACCAAGTAAAGCAATTTTTAGCAGTATTTTCATAAAACACTACATAATACTGCATGTTATATAGTAAAGGTCTTTCACTTATTTTTGTGTGTAATAGGGATATTAAATTAAACAGATGCCCTTCTTCCTCCTTACTTCCTTGTTTAGTTTTAAGATATGTAGACACTGCAATGTAAAAAGAAAGAAAGTATGGGGAAAAAGTACGATGCAAGTAAAATGTCTATGCTTTTTCTTAATTTTGGTTAGGGGAATGACTAGATTAAGGTGCTTGGGTTGATCTAACAACATGTTTTAAGTGGAAGCAAGTAAATATAAGAACATTGAGTACAATGAAAAGTTTTCCTTTAGCCAATGTTCAGTGCAACATGAGATGCTTGTAGCTGAAGGCAGTTCTGTATCCGAGTCTCATATTTCTATGGCGACAAGCTGATAAAGGCAATAAAAATACTTTTTCTTTCAATAGCCAAAAGATGTTTTTTTACATCTGGAAGAAGAGTAAAGATAAGACGAAAACATACAGCATTTAGTGTAAGTAGAAGGAGAGGTTGTACCTAGCATAGATGACCTTCATCACAGGTCTTTTCAAACCTGTGAGTGTAGTTGTCAGTTTGGGACAATTGTTCCTGTTAGGAAGGTTAAATGTCATTATTTGAAGATGTACATATTTTTGTGTGCTTGTATTAATTGAATAGGTTATGGGGTGTCCTAGATGTTTGTTTTTTTGAGGGTTTTCATTAAAACAAAGTCTTTTTAAAATGTGACATAGGTTCAAATGTGTATGACAAACAACTGTATGAAAGATCAGTCTGCTAAACAGTCTATGCATGTAACAGTATTATCTTCGAATGTGAATGGTCTCAGGTGTATATACAAAAAAGAAAGACTAGTGAACTGTATTAAAAATGCAGAGTGCACACAGCTATGCTAGAGGAGATGCATTTAAAAAGCAATGAGCATGCGAACTTGATAAAAGGATTTCAGGGTGGTTATTTAGTGGAATTTTTGGGACAAAGGAAAAGGACAGTACTTATATTAATTCCTAGAGGAGCTCCAATAGTAATAGAAGAGGAAAAAAGATGATGGTATGTTTATATTAGTAAGGGACTATTGGCAAGGGAGTGAGATTACACTGGCATACATTTATATTCCACCTAAAACTGCTACATTGGAGATTAAGAAAATTCTGCGAGAAATCAGTTTTAGCAGGGAATATTACTTACAGGTGGGGACTGGAATATGAGGATGTATCTGGGGGGACCTATAAGGGAAAATGTAATAAAGGGGGGGTAGATTTTTGAAGAAATGTATGAAAATATTTGGTATGAAAGATGTGCATTCAGTAGTAGGAGCTCTGAGAGAATTTGCATATTCCGCAAGGTACAAAACTGGGCGAGGCTAGACAGAAATGATATTTCACACGAACATGTGCATTTAATTGATAGTTTTGATACGCATCTAATAACTATTTCAGATCATGTATCATTAATAATTGAATTAAAAATGCAGGGTAATGAAATAAAAATGAGGCACTGGTGTTACCTTAATCTATCATCCAGAAACCTTTAATGCCCTCCTCTCTAAAGTAAACTGGAAATTCCTTACCCAACTCCCACTAGAAGAAGCAGTCCTAGCTTTCAACTCCACCTTCCTTAGCATCTTAGACTCGCTCGCTCCCCCCCCGCAAAATCCTAATTAAGTCCACCTTATCTCTGTGGCTTTCAAAAGCCACTCATACCCGTATGATAACTAGAGACAGATTATGGAAAAAATGGTCACACACTAAGCTCTCTGCAGACTTACAAAAATATAAAGAACTCAGAAATCTGACAAAAAAAAACACATAACGATAAAAAGGATGTCTATAACGAACCTCCCACAGCCCTAAAATCTAATCCTAAAACATTCTGGAACTCTATTAACCAAATATTACATCCCGGTAATCTTGGCTCCCCCAATCCATACCTAGACAAGACATCTGAAGAAACTGCCACTGTCTTTAATACCTATTTTATCGATTCAATATCTAAGCTACTGAACCCTAACCCAAACTCCTGTACTACTAACATCTCCAACTTTTCTGAACCTACTCCTAATACTATCTCCTCAAATACCTTCTCCCTCAAACCTGTACCTACTAGCTACATCAAAACTCTACTCTCTAAATTAAAACCATGCTGAGCATCAGCTGACAATATTCCTTCCACTTTTCTTCTACTAGCAGCTGACTCTTTTGCTCTCCCTGTATCTATCCTAATTAATTGCTCTATCTCTGAATCTAAAGTCCCTTCCATCTGAAAACAATGCTAGTCAACCTATACACAAAGGAAGTAACTCCTCTGATATCTCCAACTTTAGACCTATCTCTATCCTCTCCCCTCTCTCTAAAGAACTAGAAAAATATATTCATAAACAAGTTATGCAGTATCTAATGCAGGAAAATCTGCTTACACCTACTCAACACAGCTTCAGACCCAAACATAGCACCACTACAGTTCTATTATCCTTCCTCAACACTGTCTCTATAGCCATGGACGACCATAAACTTATTCCTTGCCTATTCTTGGACTTCTCAAAAGCTTTAGACACTGTCTCACACTCTCTTCTGCTGCACAAACTGCATAACATCAACTTCTCCTCTGATACTGTTGCATGGTTCTCCAGCTACCTCACTGATAGATCTCAGTCAGTAAGGTGGCACTTTGCACTCTCCCCTCCTCTCCCTGTAAAAATGGGTGTACCTCAAGGGTCTATCCTAGGGCCTTTACTTTTTAATATCTGTACTGATCAGCTCTATACTTCCTGTCTTCAGTCATCTTTAGTGCAATACGTGGATGACTATACAGTCACCACCATAGCCAACTCTCCCTCTAAGGTCTTCTCATCTACTCAGGCTTTTTTTAACTTGGTTGAAATATGGCTCTCCAACAACCAGCTCATCCTTAACCCTAAAAAAACAAAGCTGGTACTCTTCCTACCTAAAAAGTTCAACAATATTAAACCCTTCTCCATACAGTCCCTTAACACTCCCATTCAGGTAGAATCCAGTACTAAGCTCTTAGGCGTAACCTTCAACGATCAGCTTAAACTTGACTTGCATGTTAATAACTTTATCAAAAAGACTCGTTCAAAACTAGGGCTCCTTTACCGTAACAAGAAATTCCTTACCTCCTGAAGCCAAGATTGTTCTCTCTTACCTACCTTTTGCCCAGTCTAATGTACAGTTCTCAAATTCTCACAAATTTTAACTCGGCACTCCTGACCAAACTCGAATCTACCTGCAACAAGGTAGCTAGATTTGCTGCCCAACAAACTTACAAATCCCATCACTGTCTGTCTCTAAAACACCTAAACTGGCTTGAATTACCCCAACAGCTTCTTCTTTCTCAGCTCCAGATCATCCATTCTGTCCTATACCAGCCTTCCTACTGCCCAACACTGTCCCCTCTCATCTCCGATTATTCTTCCTTCAGACCGCTCCGAAGCTCTAACCAAGACCCTACTACAAATCTACAAACCCAAGTCTAATGTTGGACACAACGTGTACAGCAATCACCCCACTATTGCCTGGAATAGACTCCCACTAGAAATCAGGACCCTTACAGATCTTAAACAAGTTACGACAGCTACCAAAGAGCACTTTAAAAGTCACTGGTCCTGCCACTGCACTCTCCCTCCTAAACATCCCCTACTTCTCATACCTTAATCAGCTTTCTGCCTATAATTCACTCTTCTCACTAGCTCTCTCTAATCTTCCTTAACTACTCTTTCTACTGTCTTCTAAAATCGATTAAGCAAATTGCCTCAGAGAAACATTCTATTGTAAGTGGCTTGCCTTCATGTAACTACATTATGATAAAACTGGGTTTTGTAACCACTTACCCCAAAACCTATGCTCATCTTAATGACATATTTCTTTTTATACATCTTGAAAAAGTTATGCTATACTCCTGATTATTGACACTGTATAACATTGTCGTCGTCTTCTTTCGGCTTTTCCCGGTTAGGGGTCGCCACAGCGGATCACCTGTCCACTCATGATTGGCAGTGGAGTTTTACGGTGTCTAGTTGCCAGCCCAGCGCTCAACCTTCCACAGAAGGCACACACACACGCACTCATGCCTAGGACCAATTTAGTGTGTCCAGTCCACCTACAGCATGTCTTTCAGATGTGGGAGGAAACCGGAGCACCCGGAGGAAACCCGAGCGATCACAGGGAGGACATGCAGACTCCGCACAGAAGGCACCCCAGCCGAGGATCGAATAGGAGAACCTCTTGCTGTGAGGCGGCAACGCTAACCGCTACACCACCGTGGCCGCCCTTCAGAATAAGGTTGCAAAATGTTTAACAGAGCTGGAGTTTTATCAGCCTGATATAATAATTTGTGTGTTAACATTGTATTGCTACTAAATGCCTTGCAATAATCCTTTAATATTGCTGTTTAATGCTGATTTATAATGAAAATTGTATAGTATGTTGGAGCTTTTCTCCGCTGAAAAAGGGCTCTTTAGCTCAGTCGGACAGTCCCGGTCAACAAATGCAAAATAAATAAATAAAATATCTATTAAATAGAGAGGAATTTAAGGAATGGGTAGAGGAAATTATTCAGGAGTTACAGCATTTGTGAAGATAGAAATTTCTTCAGAAAATATAGCTAGGGAGTCTGATAAAATGAAAGTAGACTTTAAAAATAGGATAGAAATTAAAGAAAAAAGGATGTTAAATAGCAGGAAATATTTAGAGGGGCTCACAGATTGAATTATTACCGAATAAGGGGAATCTCAGAGTAAGCAGAGAGACAACTGCAGAGTGCTATAGACAAAATAAGGGACTTACCTCTATTATATACGTTAGTAGGAAGCATGGTTGCCAAGCTTAGGGAACCGATAAGGAAAATAACCAGAGATTCTGTAGCAGTATTAGAAATATTTTGGAAATTTTATGAAAATCTGTATAAATCAGAGTAGTGTGGAAATCAAGAAGTAAAAATGGAAATGTTTATTAAAAAATCTAATATACCAAGATTAGAAATAGATGAGGCTCAATTACTAACAGGATAGGAGGAGATGAGGTACAAATGGTGATGTCTAACCAGTCTACAAGAAAGACTTCAGGACTACAGGAATAGATTATATTCCTGTGGACGTTTGGAAGCTAGTAGAAGAAACTGATAAAGATCTGGAATGTTTTGCTTAATGTTTTAAAAGGAGGAGAAATGCCACATCCTGGAAGAAGGCTGTGGTGGCTGTAATACCTAAAGATGGTAAAGACCTGTCAGATCCAGTCTTTGCCTGTAATGGTTAAAAGAATGGCAAGGGTGATGCCAAAATTGATAGATATGGATCAGTGTGGTTTTCTGGAAGGGGTGGGGTGGGGCAATCATTTGACAATATTAATAGAACAATGATTATTCAGAGGGAAGCAGAATGCAAGAAATATCCCTACTGTTTGTGGGCCTTAATGCATAGAAAGCATTTGACAAAGTAAGATGGGATTTTTATTAGTTGGGTAGTGAAGGTATATGCATTCCCCGACAAAATAATAAGGTTGATTAGGAAGGATATATGAGGAATCTTAGGCAAAAAAGTGAGGAGGGGTGACTTTCTTATAAGTTCTATTTGAACCAAGGAGCTAGGCAGGGATGTTCCCTTTACCTTGTATAACATTCTGAGATAGTTTTAAGTCTTTTCATGATACAAAATTAATAAAGGTAAAACAAAGGCAATAGCTGTAATCTGTGTACCCACACACACATTGGTTCAGCAATACTCATATTTATGGGGGCATGATAAAATGAAATACTTGGGAGTATGGGTTAAAAATTATTCTGTTATGGCAGCTAAGGATTGTGGAAGAGACTAAAAAGGTAAAAACACTGAGGCATTTAAAGCTCTCTCTTATGTATATGGATAGCAAGATACAAGCAATGAAAGTGTTTAGTCCCTTGAGTTTTGTAAAGGTTGGACATATTTTTATCAAGTAGAGAAGTTGTTGGTAGCAATTAACGAGTTGAAGGATTTTATCAGGGAGGGGACGAAGATGAGAGTAAAGTGGGATAAGTTGAGCCTTCCAGTAGAACAAGGTTGTTTGGGATTACCAGATTTGAACGGGTATTTCAGAGCTACACAATTAAGGCTCCTATACATAACACAAGCAGAAAGCTATAATTCAAAGTGGAAAGGGGTAATGATAAAACGGGGGGGGGGGGGTCTCAAGAAATAAGGAGAAACTGGCATTCTGGGTGGAGATCAATAAAGGAGAATAGCAACTATACAGAATGTTATATTCTTAAAGTAGCAGAAAATATTCTCAGAACTGAGCGAACACGGGAATGGCGAAAGAAGATTCTGCAGATAGAGATGACTACAATTAGGGTACAGAGAATAGGCAAGTGAAGGCTGGAATTTACTGGAAAAATGGCAAAGGATCGAAGCCATTGGGAGCAAGTAAAATTGGAAGAGGACAAGAATTAATTTGGATTGCAGGCTAGAGATTGCTTTCCCTATGAAGGATTGATATCCGAGTATGGGGAGAGAAATGGGAGATCCTAAGTGAAAGACCAGTACTGGTAGGGGTTTTTTTTCATAGAATCTAGAACAGAAGTTATTAAAAAGAGATACTTAGTAGGGCATATAAAATAGTGCATGATAAATATAGAAATCAATCAGAGGAGGTTAGAAAGAATTTGGAAGAGAGGGTGGATAAACAATTCATAAAGAAACAACGGGAGGATATATGTATAGCTCCCAAATATGCAACAAAGTCTAGAAGTTTTAGGATGTTTACTTGGAAGTGTTTACGTAGATATTTTTATACCCCAAGCAGACTCAAAATAATTTTTCCTCAGATTGCAAATGCTGTAGGTGCGGTGATGGGAAAGAAAGAGGTAAAAGGGAACATATTTTTGGGGAATGTAATGAGTTGGCAGACTATTCTGTCAGAAATACTTGAGTAAATTGGTGTAAATGGGGAATTTTTTTTTTTTTTTTGTCCTGTGATATGGAATCGGAATTGCCTAGATATAATGAAGTCTTGCGGAGTTTAATTCTGGTGGCTGCCAAAAAAATAAAGAGCAATTACTAGAAAATGGAAACAAAAGATTAAACCAACTGTAGTAGAAGTAGTGAGTTTAGTAGTCAAGATAGAAGAACTGGAAGTGGGATCTTTAGAAAAGGGTATGAGCAAATTACATGAAAAAAAAAGGGAAATGTGGGAAAATACATGCAGAATGTTTTGGAGAAAGAATGAGGTTTAAGGCAAGGCAGATATTGAATGAGCTATGTAATGTTTGATTGGCAATGACTATAGAAGATTATATGTGATGTATAATGTTTGCAGCTGAGAATATATCAATGTGGTTTGTTTTCATTTGTATAAATGTACGATTGCCTATGTCATAAGTGATAACTCAGTAAAGATTCTTATTGTTTAAAAAATATTTTTAAAGAAGGAGGGGCCACATGTTACAGCTCTCTTTCATAAGCAAAAATAAATGACTTTACAAGTTATATTTTTCCGTGTTATTTTTTTTTAAAGTTTATGGACTTTACAGAGTGCCTGTGTGTCTTGTTTGTGTTGCCCACAATTTTTATACTTGTGCTTCTGAGTAGTATCCCACAATCCTCCTAGAGATGAGAGAAGTTGTGCCCTTCAGTGTGCAAATTTTATGATATTATGGGTCCAGATATTTGCTTGGATATACCTTAAGAGCCTTTGAGCTTATTTTTGATTCCCACAAGTTGAGAGAGATGCTTATTAAGAAGGTTAGTGTCATAAATCTTTAGTAGCAATATTTTCCCCAGCTTCATTATGGTACTGTTAAATGGATACTCAAATTCAAAAAGACAGATTGTGAGTGACACGTTAGGGTAGGAAAAAACAAGAATAAATTAGTGTCATATGTTCTAAATATTTTTCCAGCTTCTCTTTGCTGAGTTTATATGGTGATGGTTAGCTGGCAAAAGAAGTCTTTGATTCATTCTCTCATTGTATAGCATTATGTTATAAAATGGACATGTGCCTTTTGTTTTGTGTTAGAGAATCTGATAATATACAACCCATACTTCTGCAAAAGTGAAACATTGTGTTTAAATATGATTCATTTCTTTTTTGTTTCCTTCCTTTAATACATTATTTTCTTAGTGTTAGATTCATTGTTGAAAGTGTTTTCACTTCCAAGTAACTTTATAAAAATGTGTTATCTAAAGGTAACTGCAGCTTTTTTATTTTGATTTTTCTTTACAGTTCTCACCATTACCTCTTTATTATCTAGGATACTTGTGCAATTACAGTGCCTCTGCCATGGTAACTTCTAGTTCCTTCTTTCAGTATAATAGCATGTTTGAGTATAACAGTGTAATCATTTGTACACAAAAGGTATTGAGTAACTTGGTTTATTTTCAGATGCATACCTAGTGAATGCCTCAGGCTTTAAGCAGCATGAGTGTTACACTGTTAAAGTTCAGTAAGAAGAACAAAATTAAGGTACATTTGCAATAAGAGAGATGATTACAGTACATATGTATAAAGGTGGTGTGGAAGAGTCCTGTGAGCTCTGACTTGGAGGTAGGATAAGGTTAATGTTAGGGTTAGCATACATGCGTAAGGTGGGGGGGGGGGGGCGCAAATCACCTCTTCCCACTTATGTGTGCTAACCTTACCTATTCCACAACCCTACACATAACATTACTAAATACCCACACTTAATTTTGTTTTTTTTTTTTTAAGCTGGAATTTACATATCTATAGGGCTCTTTTGATGGGTTCACAGGTGTATACTAAGTTAAGAAACAATAGGACCTTTGTAAGCCTAGCTGTGCAACCCAAATGAGTCCCACAAGTTATAGTTATGTGTTAGACATTTATATAGGGGTGATTTATGGTTATGATGTGATTTACTGACTGGCTCTGTCCCTCAGAGATGTGGGTGCCAGACCAGGGGGTGAATTTTCTATTTTTTATCCAGTAGTCCAAGTTACGCTTAAGGCGAAGCCGCGGTGGTGCAGCGGTAGCATTGTCGCCTCACAGCAAAAAGTTCTCCCATTTGATTCTCGGTTGGAGCGCTTTCTGTGTGGACTCTGCATGTCCTCCCCGAGGTCGAGTGGTGTTCGAAAGACATGCGTGAATGGGCGTGCCTTTGTTGAAGGTTGGGCGTCGGGCTGGCACCTCGGTACCGTAAAAATCAACAGCCGATCATTAGCAGACCGGAGTTCCGCTGTGGCGACCCCTAACCAGGTAAAGCTGAAAGAAGAAGTCCAAGTTACGCTTAAATAGGGTTAGGGAGGGACTTTGTTTCACATGGATGGGGAGTTTGTTCAAGAGAAAAGGAATTCTCTGAGATGCATATCTGTCTGTCCAACATGTCCTATTTATGTTGCAAGCAAAATTTAGGTCTTTAGATCTAGTAGTTCTAATGCTGTTTGTTTTGAAGATGTTATCAGAGCAGGGTCTAGGAATGCCTTGTATGCCGGGCATAGATCACATCTCGGTAGTCTGTAGGAGCAAATATAGAGATAGGGCTTTGAGGCAATCTGCATAGGACATTGTGTTCATGCCCTGTATTTTTGTAAGGAACCTTTTTTTTTTCTTTTAAACAAATAAACATCTTTATCACGTATGACATAGGCAATCTTAAATTTATATAAATGAAAATAAATCATACCGACCCAATCTCAGTTGTAAACATTATGCATTGCAGCTACAGTTGTGTAGGCGTGGTTTATAAACATTATACATCACTTATAATATATCCAGTCATTGTCAGTCAGCCATTACATAGCACATTCAAATTTTGCCTTCTTTTAAACCTTGTTTCTCCTCTGCCTGTATTGCCGCTACACTTCCCATTTTTTCCTATGTGATTTGCTCCTACCCTTTTCTAAAGATTCCAATTCCAGTTTTATCTCTGTTACTATCTTCCCTACTTCTAATAAAGTTGGTTTAGACTTTGATTTCCATTTTCTACTAACTACTTTTTTGGCAGCCATCATAATTAGACTCAGCAAGGCCTTACTATGTATAGGTAATTCTAATTCTGTATCATAGCTCAAAAGAATAATTTCCTTAGTTACACCAATTTGCTCACCTAGCATCTCCAACAGAGCAGTCTGTAGGGAATCTTTGAAGTCTACCAACTCATTACTCTCCTGGAAAAAATGTTCCCAGTTACCTCTCTTTTTTCCCCCATCACACCTCCAGCATTTGCTGTCTATCTGAGGAACAATTCTTTGGAGTCTACTTGGGGTATAAAAATACTTTGTAAACACTTCCAAGCAAAGGTCGTAACTCTTCTAGATTTTCATATGATCATTGGAAGTTACAAGGCTAATGGCCCTAGGGCCCTTAAAAGCCTAGTCAAGTTCTACCCTTATTTCTGTGATCAGCACTTATTGCCCCTGTCCAAGAGGGGTACAGGTGGAACCCCCGGGGTGAATTTATGGTTACCCATCCAGTCGTCCAGTGTTCTGTTTGATATGAAGAGGAAGTCTGTTCCAAAGGTGTAGTAACCTCTGGGAGACAAATCTGTCCCACAACAGGTTCTGTTAATGTCACACACCAGGTTAAGGTCTTTAGAGTGAGTAACTCGTGTACCATTTGACTAATGGAGATGCAGCATTTCCAGTACAGCAAGGTCAGAGATTGCCTTTTATGCAAGGCAGAGTGTGCCTCTGAGTAGTCTGTATGAAACAGAATAAAGTGACCATGATTTTAGATTATCTACATAGAGCAGTTGTTGAAGACCTAGAATTTTCTTTGTGAGGAAACTTTGTGGTCTCTCCAGTTGCTGTAGGTGCTTGGAAAGCTACATACCAGAAGGGGTGTTGTACTTGGTTATTGGCCTGATGACGGAAGAGTACAGGGAGATTATAACTTCTTTTTTCCTGGAGGCAGTACTCTTACTTATGAGATGAGCAATATAGAATGCACTTCTTACCACTGTTTGAGTACAAAGGCGCGGTTGCTGTCAACCTGTGTGCTCAGGTCTCTTATCACCGAGTGCATACTTAGGGTGTTGCTATTGCTGTGGTAGTTAGCATGAACATCACCCTTACCGAAAGGGATGATGATACACTTTTTTTTTTGCATTGAGTTTAAGGCAATGACTTTGGCAACAGTCATTTGTTTGTGTAAGACCCTCTTGTAGGATGTTGACATCATTTGGAGATTCTATGACTGCTCCTAGTTTGCAGTCCTCAGCAAACTTTGTCAGCCACAGACCTTTAGTTTTTGCTTGCACTTTGGACAATTAGATTCCAAACAGTAGAGTTCCCAGGACTGTTCCCTGTGGAACACCACTAGTTACAGGTCTGCTGTTGGTGGATTCCACTATTTTGACTATGTGAGTTCTATCAGTGGCCCACTTAGTGACTCATCTAAAAATGTAAGGGTTGATACTTAGCTGGGTGAGTTTGTCAATGATGCCTGAGTGGGGGATGGTGTCAAATGCCTTGGCTAAGTCTTGGTAGGCTGTATGCACAGATTTCCCCTCGTTCAGGGGCCTTGGTGACTGTCTCAAAGAAGCATACCAGGTTTAACAGACATGATATCCCTTTCACAAATCCAGACTGAGTAGGGTTAAGTGTTTGGAGATTACCTATATCTTTGTTGATAAGGTCCATGATGATTTACTCCATGGCCTTGTAGATAAGGCTAGTCAGGCTAATAGGTCTATAGTTCCCAGGATCAGTGCAAGCACCATCCTTGTGCAAGGGAATAGCAGTGGCCATTTCCATTCAGCTGGGGCAAAGCCAGTGCTTAGACTGTGATTGAAAAGAGTATCCAATGGTATTGCTAATTCTTGTTGGAGCCCATGGTAGGACACAGCCTGGGATGTTATCAGGTCCCATAGATGCTGTATTTCTGGCCTGAGAGAGGATGTTAATGACCTGCTCTTTAGAGATGCAAGGTAGGGAATGGGTGGCAGAGATGTCGTGGGGTACATGTGATGGGGACAGGGAAATGAAGTTTTCACAGAACCTGTTGGCCAGCAGGTTAGCTATGTCCACAGGCTCAGTATATGTAGTATCATTAACTATCAGTTTGGTGATTTGGAGATTGGAGACTGTAAAGTGGTGACCGGAGAAAGTGTCGTTAGGCAGCATAGGGTAGTGGTTTGTAGGATGGCGTTGGTTATCAAGAAGAGGAGGAGGAGTGTGAGGGCAGCACCAAGGATCAAGTGGTGGAAATTGAAAAAGGGTAATTGTGAGGTGGAGTTCAGGGATGAGTTAAGGCAGGCCCTGTGTGGCAGTGAAGAGTTACCAAATAGCTGGGTAACTACAGCAGAGCTAGTAAGGGATCCGGCTAGAAAGGTGCTTGGTATCACATCTGGACAGAGGAAGGACGACAAAGAGACATGGTGGTGGAATGAGGAAGTACAGGAGAGTATACAGAGAAAGAGGTTGGCAAAGAAGAAGTGGGATTGTCAGAGAGATGAAGAAAGTAGACAGGAGTATAAGGAGATGAGGTGCATGGCAAAGAGAGAGGTGACGAAGTCCAAGGATAAAGCATATGAAGAGTTATATGAAAGGTTGGACACTAAGGAGGGGGAAAAGGACCTGTACATATTGGCTAGACAGAGGGACTGAGCTAGGAAAGATGTGCAGTAGGTAAGGGTGATAAAGGATAATGAGGAAAACATACTCGCAAGCGAGGAGTGTGTGTTGAGGAGATGGAAAGAGTACTTTGAGGGGTTGATGAATGAAGAGAATGAGAGGGAGAGAAGGGTGGATGATGTAGGGATAGAAAATCATGAAGTACAATGGATTAGCAAGGAGGAAGTAAGGATAGCTATGAAGAGAATGAAGAATGGAAAGGCTGTTAGCCCAGATGACATACCTGTGGAAGCAAGGAGGTGTTTAGGTGAAATGGCAGTGGAGTTTTTAACCAGATTGTTTAATGAAATCTTGGAAAGTGAGAGGATGCCCGAGGAATGGAGAAAGTGTTTTGGTACCGATTTTCAAGAATAAGGGTGATGTGCAGAGCTGTAGTAACTTCAGAGGAATAAAATTGATCAGTCACAGCATGAAGTTATGGGAAAGAGTAGTGGAAGCAAGGTTAAGAAGGGACGTGATGATTAGTGATCAGCAGTATGGTTTCATGCCAGGAAAGAGCACTACAGATGTGATCTTTGCTCTGAGAGTGTTGATGGAGAAGTACAGAGAATGTCGGAAGGAGTTGCATTGTGTTTTTGTAGACTTAGAGAAAGCATATGACAGGGTGCCTAGAGAGGAGTTGTGGTATTGTATGAGGAAGTCAGGAGTGTCAGAAAAGTATGTAAGAGTGGTACAGGATATGTACGAGGGTAGTGTGACAGCGGTGAGGTCTGCAGTGGGAGTGATGGATGCGTTTAAGGTGGAGGTGGGGTTACATCAAGGATCAGCTCTGAGCCCTTTCTTATTTGCAATGGTGATGGACAGGTTGACAGGCGAGATCAGACAGGAGTCCCCGTGGACTATGATGTTTGCAGATGACATTGTGATCTGTAGTGAGAGTAGGGAACAGGTGGAGGAGACCCTGGAGAGATGGAGATATGCTCTAGAGAGAAGAGGAATGAAGGTCAGCAGGACTAAGACAGAATATATGTGTGTGAATGAGAGGGAGGATAGAGGAATGGTGAGGATGCAAGGAGTAGAGGTGGCGAAGGTGGATGAGTTTAAATACTTGGTCAATAGTTCAGAGTAACGGTGAGTGTGGAAGAGAGGTGAAGAAGAGAATACAGGCAGGATGGAATGGGTGGAGAAGAGTGTCAGGAGTGATTTGTGACAGACGAGTACCTGTAAGAGTGAAAGGGGAAGGTCTACAAGAGGGTAGTGAGACCAGCTATGTTATATGGGTTGGAGACAGTGGCATTGACAAAAAGGCAGGAGTTTGAGCTGGATGTGGCAGAATTAAAGATGTTAAGATTTGCACTGGGTGTGACGAGGGTGGACAGGATTAGGAATAAGTATATTAGAGGGTCAGCCCAGGTTTGGAGACAAAGCCAGAGGCGCACGATTATGTTGGTTTGGACATGTGCTGAGGAGGGATGCTGAAAAGATGCTAAGGATGAAGCTACCAGGTAACAGGAAAAGAGGAAGGCCTAAGATAAGGTTTATGGATGTGGTGAGAGAGGACATGCAGGTGGTTGGTGTGACAGAGCAAGATGCAGAGGACAGGAAGAAATGGAAACAGGTGATCTGCTGTGGCGACCCCTAACGGGAACAGCCGAAAGAAGATGATGAGGATTAACTACCAGTTTGGCACAAGTCTGGGCCTTTCCTTTTAGGTTATGGATGTAACTAAAGAATGTCTTATGGTTGTCTTTAGTAGAGGAAGCTAATTTGAATTCATAGTTTGCTTTGGAGGGACTTCGCAAGAAGTCTTATTTGCATGTTTAAACTGATGGAGTGTTTCCAGTTTAGGGCTCGGTCCCTCATAGGAGGTAACTAGGCTGATGGCCCTGAGGCCCTTATAAGCCTAGCAAAGAGTTCATCCGCAAAAAGTAACCTCAGTCAGCACTTGTTTCCCCTCTCAATGAGGGACACAGGTGGAACCCCTGGGACAAATTTGTGATTTCCCATCCACTCATCGAGGTTGCGCTTGAAGAGGGTCAGCGAGGCACTCTGTGTATGGGAAGTCTATTCTTGAGACGGAGCAACCTCTGGAAGACAGTCCTATCTCTCTCCAGTAGGTTTTGTTGATCTCTCATATTAGATTCAGGCCTCTCGAGCGGGTAATGCGCAAGAAGGTAAACTTACAGATATGGAGCACTTCTAGTAGGGCAGGATCTGAGATTGTCTTGTAGGCAAGACACAGATTACCTCTGAGCAATCTGTACGATACTAAGTAGAGTGATAGTGATTTGAGCCTGACTGCATGGACAGGTGTTGGAGGCCATGGATTCTCCGAGGTATTTCTGTGGCCTTTCCAGTTGGTGCAGATGTTTGAAGAGGTACATACCAAATGGGAAGTTGTACTCAATTATTGGTCTAATGAGGGAGGAGTAAGTAATAACCACCTTTTTTTTCTGAATGCAATCCCTTTATTTATGAGATCAACCAAGTTAAAAGCTTTTCTAACCATTGCTGCTTAATGATGGTTAAATATGAGATTATCAGCCTGAGTACCCAGGTCTCTCACTACAGGTTGTATATTTAGGGGATTGCCATTGATGTGGTAGGGGCCTTGTTTCTGCAGAAAGGTATGATGCATTTTTTTTGCATTTAGCTTGAGGCTATGACTTTTGCACCAGTCATTAGTTGTGAGACCCACTTGCGGTATGTTGACATCATAGGGATTTACTCCAAGTTGTGTTATCTTTTTGATGATGCCCGAGTGGGCGATTGTGTCAAAGGCCTTGGCCAAGTCAAGGTAAACTGTATGCACTCACTTTGCCTCATCTAGGGCCTAGGTGACAGTTTCACATAAGTCAACCAGGTTCATCAGACAAGATCTGCCCTTCAAGAATCTGAACTGGGTGGGGTCAAGTGCTTGGAGATTGCCCTTGTTTATGAGAATCCATAATAATATGGTCCATGACATTACAGATCAGACTTGTCAAGCTAATGGGGCAATAGTTTCCAGAGTCAGTAGTGTCACCACCTTTGTGCAAGGGAATGACAATGGCAGTTTTCCACTCTGCTGGAATGAAGCTTGTACTTAGGCTTTGGTTGAATAGGGTGCTCAATGGCAAAGACATTTCTTGCTGGAGATGGTGCAGAATACAGCCTGCGATACTATCAGGTCCCAAGGAAGCTGTGTTCTTTGCCTTGGATAGGGCCTTTAACAGTTGATCTATGGAGATGTGAGGTGCAGGACAAGTATTGGGGATTTCACAATGGCCTTTGTGGGGGACAGGAGGGTGAAGTTTGTGCTGAACCTATCTGCTAGCTGTAACTGATGCTGTTAAGTACTAATTCTGAACAAACCTGTGCTGTATCATGGAGGTTTGTGACATAACTGAAGAAGGTTTTGTGGTTTCCCTTTGTTTCGGAGGCTAGTTTTGATTCATAATTGGCTTTGGTGGTTTTTACTAGTGATCTAATTTGGTTGTTGAGGCTAAGGAGGGAGTTTTTCCAATTTGGAATTTGTTCCTTTTTCCCCTTGGACAGCAGTTTCTTCCTTTTGTTGTAAAGCCTGTTGACAGAGGATGTCCACCAAACAAGTTTGTGTTTCCTTGAGGAGCAGGTTTTAGTTCTGTTGGGTATGGTTAAATCCATGCAGTTGTACAAGTGCTTGTATACTGCATTGGCGTACTATTCAGCATAGTTGTGTGCATCCTCTGAGGGAGGCAGTGGTGTGAAGCTACAGATACCCTTCCTTAGGAGGTTGTAGTCAGCTTTTGAGAAGTTTTTTTAGCTTGATTACGGCTGGGGGGGGGGGGGGGGGTTGGGTGGGATAGTAACTTAGAACGAGAGAGTCCGATCTGAATTCACCATGGAAAAACATACTACGGGAGTGGTGCAGCGGTCGCCCATGCTGGTAAGAACCAAGTCCAGAATGTTATCTTCCCTTGTGGGGGATGAGATAAGCTTGTCTAGAGTGTTAGAATTGAAGTCAAGGAATCGTTGAATGAATGCATTAGTGCAGCAATAGTTCATCCAGTCTATGGTTGGGTAGTAAGTCAACAAGGATCATGTTGTTAGGGGGTACCTTGATGGTATCAAGTAGATCCAGGTAAGAGGAGTGGGTGTCCTGAGTCATGGAGGGGGGGGTCTGTAGCTGGCTATAACTTGGATGGGTGTCTTGCCATCTGTCAGTTGCACCTGGAGTAGTTCCAGCGAGTCATGCTGGCAGATCAGTCTGGAGGTGTGCCTGTCCTTAATGAAGATAGAGACCCCACCACTCTTAGTATTCCCTACCTCATTTTGTGGTTGGAATGTGTGGAATTGAGGTATAGCCTGGTAAGACAGGGAATGATATCTGCAGCCCTGACCCAGGTTTCTGTGATTGCACAGACATCAGCATTTTCCAGTGCAAGGAGAGCCTCCAGTGAGTACATTTTCAGGTTAAGGCTCCTAGTGTTTAGCAGCATGACCTTCGATTTGTCTTTTGGCAGATCTTTTATGATGGAAGATTAATCTTCCAACGTAACTTACTCTTAGATAGCAATTTCTTTCTCTTATTGTAAAGCCGGTTAATGGCAGTTATCCATCAGACAGGTTTGCTTTTCCTTGAGGAGCTTGTTTTGGTCCTGTCAGGTATGGCCTGATTCAATGCAGTTATACATGTGTGTATAAAGCATTGGTGTAGAATTCTGCATAGTTGCCAGTTCCATCTGTGGGGGGAGGTGCAGA
Source organism: Protopterus annectens (assembly GCF_019279795.1). Lineage (NCBI taxonomy): Eukaryota > Metazoa > Chordata > Ceratodontiformes > Protopteridae > Protopterus > Protopterus annectens. The sequence continues at coordinate 1,895,261,457 of NC_056735.1, forward strand.
GAAGGAAGCTGTTTATACCATCCCGTAAGAGGTTATAATCTGCTTTGGAGAAGTTTTTGGTTTAGTTGCTGCTGGGGGGGAGGGTGATAGTTACTTCAAATGAGAATGATTTGTGGTCAGGTCTCACCAGGGAAGAATTCAGTGTGTGGGTGCTGCAGTGGTCCCCCAAATTGGTAAGTACCAGATCCAGGCTGTTAGCACCCCTTGTGGGGGGGGGGGGTCAACCAGCTGGTCCAGGGCATGAGTGCTAACAAAATCGAAGAACCTTTGGGCAACTGAGTTTTAGCACGAGTAATTTACCCACTCAGTGGATGAGTAGTTAGTCACCCAAAACCATGGTGTTCAGAAGTATCTTGATAGACTGAAGTAGATCTAAATAGGCAAAGTGGGTGTCCTGATTCATGGAGGGGTCCTGTAGCTGACAATGACTTGAATAGATGTCGTGCCAACAGTTAATTGCACCTGAAGTATTTCCAGGGAATCATGCTGTTTGACCAATCTGGAGTTGTATTTATCTGTAATTACAATTGATACACCATCTCCTTAGGTATCATGCCTTCAGTTTGTGGTCTGAACGTGTGGAAGGAGGTGTAACCTGGTATGGCTGGGATGCTCTCCACAGGCTTAAACCAGGTCTCCGTGATTGCACAAATGTCTGCATCTTCCAAGGTGTGAACTGCTTCCAGGAGTGCAGTTTTCTGTTAAGACTCTTAGCATTTGGCATCATTAACTTTGAGGTTGTTTTTAGATGGAGTTTTTACATTGGGAATTTTGTCCTTGAGACACTGCCTAAAAAAGGCACTATGTCATGGCAAGAGCCTTGGCCAGTACCCAAAATCCCAGGGGTAACGGATGAAGACCATCTCTGGCAAAGCATCAAGGTCTGTCGATCATGTCTTCTCAGGCTGACAGATACTGGATCCCTTTAAAATGACACCAGAAACTAAGCCAGTTATTGAAGTCTGTCATTTTCTGTTTGTATTGAGGCATCATCCTAGGTGAAGGTAAAATGCTGCTTAAGGCTAGGGACATACCTGCTTTGAGAGACACAGTCTAAGAGCTCAGCCATGTCTCTCTTCATGTAGTCCAGTGAGGTACGTCTCGAGTCGTTCACACCAACATGGACTATGACAGAGTCATAACAGTACCTGTTATTGAGAGACTTGAGTTCATGTGTGATATGGCGTATCTTGACAGCTGACTGTGACCTTTTCCTTATCCAGCCTGATGAGAGGGACATCTGTGTGTCTCATGATGGAATTGCTTATGATTAATATGTTTGGTTTTGCCTGAAGGCCTTGACTGGTGAGACATTGGTATGTGATGAGTTGTGTATTGTATTCTGTAGAAGTATTATGTGTAGCATGCTTGTGTTTGTAAGATCTCTGGTGTTTAGGTACGTTTCTGATGAGGACCTCCACATAAGTAGGTATGTGTGATGTGGATTTGGGTGGAGTAGGAGGTGAGGTGTACATGCTGACAACCCTCTCATTGTCATATGTATTAACTGGTGATGAGAGCGCATGGATTCAAGGTTCTTAATATAGTTACATCTCTCGCATGTTGAGTTTGTGTGGACTAGGAATAGAGCGTTGTTGGCGAACATGAGGCAGCTGCTACACTGCCTCAGGATGCCCATGTCGACCAAGCTGGCTGGGGAAATTGTGGGAAATTGTCCGTTCATAGTGTTAGGTAAATTTATATGGTCAGGAAAAGAGGTCACACTTATGAATGGCTAGTGGGTGAGAGGTGTGTTAGTACCTCTGAGGCTAGACTTCGTGTTCTACCTGATAGTAAAGCAGGGCCGCAAAAACACTCTGGAGGACCACAATCTAAGTGCTAAGGGAAAATTTAACAAGCAAAACATTTGCATCTAAACCACCAACTGTGATCACCGCTATGCAGCAGTGCATGATGGTGTGCTACATGCAGACAAATGGAAATGCAGGCCTTAAAACAAGAGATAACCCTTTTAAATCAAACTAGCCAATAAATATGCTGTCACTGAGCACTACTCCAGTCATCCTTGATAAGACTGGACCCAGACAGCTCTCCATCCACAAGGGTGCAGAAGGGCCTTCACCTACAAGGATGGCTTGAATTTGATGCTCAGAAGTTACAAAACAGACCCAGAAACAGCAAACATGGAACTGGGCTATGCTGCAGCTGATCTAGTACAGTATACATTTCAAGCAGACCGTAGAATGCCAATACAAATTAAACATGCAATATAAGAGCAAAAGCAGTCACTTATAGTTAGTTGGAAACAGTGGATGCCTCACATCATTCAGTATCTCAGTGAAGAGCTGGTTTTAGTGCTGAAGTGATACCAAGCAGTCTAGATTCAGCACATCTGAATCTGGCCTATGTTACAAAATGCAGAAGTACTAGAAATTTAAATTGCATAAAGTCACAGTCAGAACAGCAAAAGACAGTTTAAATAAAACAGTAGAGCTGAAGTAGTTAACTTCATTTGTGCAGCAACTTATGGGAATCAGATCCGACCTCGGATCCGAGCCGGCAGTTTTCAACAGCTTTAGATCCCAGCTCCAAGCTCCTCTCCCTACCCATAATCCCCTGCCAACCCTGACTGACCCCAGATCTAGTTTGCCGCGGTTATCCAACAGCAGCTTGATCTAGAGTTCCAGGCGTTAGAGACTTTTTTGTGAGAAAAAGTTACCTTTTTCTTCTCTTTTCTTCTGTTTTTGGTTGTGTGTTTCCAGGTCCCTTTTTATACAAAACCCTCTCTAGTTTAACTCTATATTTTTTGTCATTTACCTCCCCCTTCCTTCGTGGTTCCGTTAGGGTTGTGTGTGTGTGTTTGGGGCCTAACGTGTGTGGTTTCTCTTTAGTTAAAATGGCTGAGGCCCCAAAGCCGATCTTTTCTAAGTGCACCAAGTGTGGCCATAAGCTGTCCCTGGCGGATGGCCACACTCTGTGTGTGTTGTGCCTTGGGGTTGAACACCTGTCTTCTGGTTGTTCCATCTGTGCAGCGTTCAACCCCAGGGCACTCAAGGACCGGAGGTCTAAGCTGATTCTGGTGGGTCTTCTGCCTCCGGATTCGGCTTCTACCTCCGGTCCTCCTGTGGCTCCGGCTGCGGCGGCTGCCACTCCTGCTTCCCTCCCCCCAGCCGGGACTCAACCTCCCACCTTAGACCCGGAGGAGAGGGAGGCCAGGAAAGAGAAAAGGAGGGAGAAGCACTGCAAGCGGCGGGCCGAGGCCTCCGCTTCGGCCCCCCCAGCTAAGTGTCCTTCTCCCTCCAAGACTTCTGGGTCTCGGATCCGGTCCCCGTGCTTTTCACCGGGTCCTGAGGAGGAGGAGACCCGTTCTCCTTCGAGGTCATCGAGGCGACACTCCCGTCCCGCCTCGGTGGCCTCATCGAGATCAACCCGAAGTCTCACGGATGCAGATTTGGACCGGATGATGAGAAGATTCCTCCAGGCCCAACTGCAGATGGGAGTGCTCCTGCCTGCCCGGGAGCTCGACCCCTTTTTTTGCCCCGATATCTCCTTCTCTGTCCCGCTTCCCGGGCTCGGAGTTTTCGGAACCGAGCAGCCTTGGAGCCGGGGGGTGTGTCGGCGCCGATAGTCTCGGGTACTTTGGCGCAGGCACTTCCCTCGAGTCTGTCGGGTCCATTTTCTTCGGATCCGAGCTCTCGGAGCTGAGGGCTGAGCTTCTGATCCGGGGGTATCGGTATGCCTTCGGCTCCATCCAGGCTGGCCACTCTCCGATCCATATCAAACACCTCTATGCGGCTACTGTCCCATGTCACGGAGGGAGCCGCTAGAGCCAGCGAAGCGGGCCTTGTCATGAGGCGTCAGGCCTGGCTCCGGCACTGTGATTTCGTGGAACCCTTCAAGGCGTCTTTCACTAATGCCCCTTTCAATGGTTCTGCCCTTTTTGGCAAAACTGTTGCGATACCTTGGTCCAGAATGAGAAGGACGGGAAGACGTCTGCCGTCGGAGTCCACTTCTCTGCTCCCCAGAGGTCCTTCTCCAAGAACCAAAAGGGACAGAAAAAGATGTGGTTCTGGAAGTCGCAACAGTCCCGTCTCGCTCCGGACTCCCAGCCCTTCCGTGGCAGAGGAGTGCAGGGTGGACACTGCCCTAGAGGCATAGGGGGCCCGCGGAACTTTGGATCCAGAGAGCCCTTCTCGGACCAACCCACGCAACACGAGATCAACCCGAAGTCTCACGGATGCAGATTTGGACCGGATGATGAGAAGATTCCTCCAGGCCCAACTGCAGATGGGAGTGCTCCTGCCTGCCCCCCCCCCCGGGGGAGCTCGACCCCTTTTTTTGCCCCGATATCTCCTTCTCTGTCCCGCTTCCCGGGCTCGGAGTTTTCGGAACCGAGCAGCCTTGGAGCCGGGGGGTGTGTCGGCGCCGATAGTCTCGGGTACTTTGGCGCAGGCACTTCCCTCGAGTCTGTCGGGTCCATTTTCTTCGGATCCGAGCTCTCGGAGCTGAGGGCTGAGCTTCTGATCCGGGGGTATCGGTATGCCTTCGGCTCCATCCAGGCTGGCCACTCTCCGATCCATATCAAACACCTCTATGCGGCTACTGTCCCATGTCACGGAGGGAGCCGCTAGAGCCAGCGAAGCGGGCCTTGTCATGAGGCGTCAGGCCTGGCTCCGGCACTGTGATTTCGTGGAACCCTTCAAGGCATCTTTCACTAATGCCCCTTTCGATGGTTCTGCCCTTTTTGGCAAAACTGTTGCGATACCTTGGTCCAGAACGAGAAGGACGGGAAGACGTCTGCCGTCGGAGTCCACTTCTCTGCTCCCCAGAGGTCCTTCTCCAAGAACCAAAAGGGACAGAAAAAGATGTGGTTCTGGAAGTCGCAACAGTCCCGTCTCGCTCCGGACTCCCAGCCCTTCCGTGGCAGAGGAGTGCAGGGTGGACACTGCCCTAGAGGCATAGGGGGCCCGCGGAACTTTGGATCCAGAGAGCCCTTCTCGGACCAACCCACGCAACACCCCTGAGGGGTTGCCCGACTGCTCCACTCTGGAAGCAGTCGGGGGGCGTTTCTCGAAACACCTAGCAGCTTGGGAGTCCATCACGACAGACTGCTGGGTGCTTCGCATTATATCTAGAGGATATCAGATTCCCTTTTCTCTTTACCCACGCAGCCCTAGATACCTCCCTGATGTCCCACCCGATCAGAGGGAGGCCACAGCAACAGAAATCCAACAGTTGCTGGAAAAAAGAGCCATCCAACATGTCCCCCCAGACAAGTGCGGGTCAGGGTTTTACTCCAGGTTCTTCTTGGTGCCAAAAAAGACAGGGGACTTGAAGACCTATCCTCGACCTCTCACCCCTGAACCTGTCAGTAACCAAAGAGAAGTTCCGCATGGTCACCCTTCAATCCATTCTCCCCCTTTTGTGGGAGAATGACTGGATGTGCTCTATAGAACTCAAGGATGAGTACTACCACATTCTGATGGACAGGCGATCCAGAAGGTTCCTCCGCTTCTGGCTAGGAGCCAGTCATTTCCAATTCAGGGTCCTTCCCTTTGGTCTCACCACAGCCCCCAGGGTGTTCACCAAAGTGTTAGCAGTGATAGCGGCCCACCTGAGGCTCCAGGGAATTCAGGTCTACCCATACCTGGACGACTGGCTCCTGACCGCCCCAACAAAGCATCTACTCTGCGCAGCCAGAAACTTTCTTTGTCTAGCTCCCCGGCTGGGGATCACTATCAGCATAGAGAAGTTGTCTCTTACCCCGACTCAGACTATAGACTTCATAGGGGCAAGATTAGACACAAACAAGCTCCTAGCTTTCTTGACCACAGACCGGCTACGAACCCTGAGCCTACATAGGTTCATAGGTTCGTAGATTAGTACTAAGCTAACTGCCCTTTTGAGCCATTTTAAGCTTAGCCAATTATCCCTTGTGAGACTCAAACCCTGCACCTTGTGTTTGCAAGGCAACTACCTTAACCATTAGGCCACCCTCCTTCTCTTCTACATGCTCCAGCTCCTCCGGCGGAAATGGTCCTGAGGGCCCTAGGCTCAATGGCGGTGGCAATCAACCTTTTGCCAGTGGCACGTTTGAACATGAGGGATATACAATGGACCCTCCAGGTCCAGTGGTCCTTCCTTCGATTTCCTCTGAGCCATCCCATTCCCCTCAGCAGGGCTTGCAAGAGGGCCCTCTTATGATGGCTCCAATCTCCGAACCTCCAGGAAGGACGTCCCTTTTCTATGGCCCCTCCCCTAGCCACAGTGACCACGGATGCCTCCCACCTCGGGTGGGGGGGGGCAATGTTCGGGCAGGACAGTCCAAGGCACGTGAGACCCCACAGAGACCTCTCTGCATATCAGTGTCCTAGAGATGAGGGCAGTGCTGTTAGCATTGCAAGCACTTCAGGACCTTCTTCCTGTAGGAAATATTGCGATTCAATCGGACAATATGTCTGTTTGGTACATCAACAAACAGGGGGGAACCAGGTCTTGCCCACTCTGTCGAGAGGCCATGAGGGTGTGGGAATGGGCGATCTCCACCAACCGCTTTCTTATAGCAACGCACATTCCAGGGTGGTCCAACATCCTAGCGGACAGACTGTCGCACCATCCTGTTACCACACAAGTGGTCTCTGAATCCCGAGATAGCGAGTCGGATTTTCGCCGAATGGGGTCAACCCTTTTGCGATCTCTTTGCTTCTCCCTCGAACACAAAATGTTACGACTACTTCGCTCTCATTTCCCCCTCTGGGGAACCTCCGAGAGACGCTCTGGTGCATGCTTGGCCTCCCGGTCTACTTTATGCTTACCCTCCTCTTCCTCTGATGCTGAAGTTTCTACAGAAAGCCAGCCGGTTAGGGAGCAGGATAATCCTCATTGCCCTATTCTGGACTCGTCAAACCTGGTTCCCTTACCTTTGGTCTCATCTGGTGAATCCTCCCTGGATTCTGGATCCCCGTCCGGATCTAATATCCCACCCCCTAGATTTCCCAGTCCCGAATCTGGACAATCTCAAGCTCACAGCTTGGCTGCTCCAGTTCCACTTGTAGCTAGGACTCCCGGTATCTCTTCCCCAGTTAAAACTATTCTAGTAGCAGCGCACAAGCCTTCTACTAGAAAGATCTATAGTAGCAAATGGAAACGTTTCTCCATTTGGGCGGAACGTCGAAATTTGGATCCTTTCACAGCTCCTTTGCCCGCGGTATTAGACTTCCTGTCAGGGCTGTTTCATCAGGGGGCTAGCTCCTCCACAGTCAAGGTTCAACTAGCAGCTATCTCTCATTATCACGTGGGAAATGAAATGGGCCCTTTGATCACCATGAAATTGTGTAAGACTTTTTTGAAGGGCACCTTTCTGCTCAGACCTCCAGTGAAGGATGTAGTCCCTCCTTGGGATTTAACGCTGGTGCTTCAGGCCTTGACAGCTCCCCCGTTTGAGCCTGCAGCTTCAGTAGATCTTAAATTCTTGTCATGGAAAACGGCCTTTCTTGTTGCTATCACCTCGGCTCGAAGGGTCTCTGAACTACAGGCCCTTTGTGTAAAACCCCCATATTTGACTTTTCACAAGGATAGAGTTTACCTCAGGACCAGTCCCTCTTTTCTTCCCAAGATTGCCTCTGAATCGAATATTAACCAGTCCATCAACCTCCCAGTCTTCTTCCCTAATTACCAAAACAAAGGGGAATACAAATTACACTCACTGGATGTGCATAGACAACTTCACTTCTACATCCACAGGACATCTGGTCATAGGCAATCTGACCAGTTGTTCATCTCCTTTGCCAAATTTAACTTGGGTAAATCTGTGTCTAAAGTCACGCTGTCTAGATGGATTTCGCAGTGTATCCTTTTAGCATATGAAAGTTCTGGCAGGCCCGCACCTCAGGGAGTCCATGCCCACTCTACTCGGTCTATGTCTACCTCTGCGGCTTTTAGAGCTAGAGTCTCTTTGGATGATATTTGTTCGGCAGCCACTTGAGCCTCATCTCATACCTTTAGCAATCACTATAAATTGGACATTATCTCCAGAGGGAGAGCATCCTTTGGCTCTGCAGTGCTCCGAAACATCCTTCCATGAAGGCCACCCAAGGTTCAGGTAGCTGGGGACTCTGTCCCATAGGTTGCTACACAAATGAAGTTAACTACTTCAGATTAAGAAGCTATGTACTCACCATAACGTTCCATCTGAGTAGGTAAACTTCATTTGTCAGCAACCGTCCCTCCCTCCTGCCCCCTCACTTACGAATGTTTTCATACTCGGGTCCATGGGTGTTACCCACTTTATCTTGAAAGTATTAGTCTTCGAGCAGTATCTGCTTTTGGGCAAACTTGATCTGAGGTCAGTCAGGGTTGGAAGGGGATTATGGGTAGGGGGAGGAGCTTGGAGCTCGGCTCTGAAGCTGTTGAAAACTGCCAGCTCGGATCCGATTCCCATAGGTTGCTGACGTTTACCTACTCAGATGGAACATTATGGTGAGTGCATAACTTCTTATTCACCAGCAATTCCCAGCTTAGAAGGGTGTAGGCCACACACTCCTGCCACAAGAGTCTAGACCACAAACCTTCCTAATGTAAAACAACTGGTTTTAGAGCCCAGGTGCTTAGGTTACAGCTAAGATACTTCAGAAGACTGACAGAATAGGCCTTCAACTAGTAATTTCTGGCTTAGAAGGGTGTAGGCTGTACTGTCCTGCCACAAGAATTTAGACCTCAAATCCTCCCAGTGTAAAGTAACTGGTTTGGAACCCAAGTTCTTAAAACAGAATAAAGATGCTTTCAGAATAACAGACACACTGAGCTTTCAACCAGCAATTCCCAGCTTAGAAGGGCAGAGGTCACCCTCTCCTCCTACAAGAGTGTAGACCGCAAACCTTCTTTAATGTAAAATAACTGGCCTGAAGCCCAAGTCCTTAAACCAATATTGAGAGACCTTGAGTAAGAATAGCAATTTAATTGGGCAACTAATAGGCAGTAATAAATGCAGCAGAATAAATGCAATTTAACACTTTAAGAACAAGCAGCAAAAGCAAAGTAGAAGAGACACATATACAGTAAAAGCAGCTGAAGTGTTTTTTGTAAGAAGAAAGGGAGAAAACAGAGGGTAATTTAAGGTTAAGAAAATAAGGGGGTGGGCCTTCCCAAGTGATCTCACTGTACTCAGAATGAACTGATGCAGTGGGACTGGAAGGAGTGTCCAATATCAAATTTATAGTAGAGGCGTGCAACTCAAAAGCCACTAGAATTCCCCAACTTACTAATTTTTAACCAGCTCTCCATGGCCCACCAAACAACCAACCAACATGAAAAAACACCCACTCTCAAAGGCCTACTTACTCACTATTCCAATAACCGGACCTTGCGCTCCAGTAGCAAAAACCTAGTAAACATCCCTAAAAGTAGCAATAATGCTGGTACCTTACTATACTCATAATATTGCCAAAATCTGGAACTCCCTACCCATCGATATTAGATCCACCTTCAGCACCACCAATTTTAAGAAACTACTAAAACATCACCTAACATCTACCTGACTCTGCTCATGTACTAACCCTGGATAACTTTCCCTCACTCAACTATAACCTCTAACTACACTTCTATCCACTCTGTAACTCCTGTAACCTCCTTCTCCCTTGCCTATATCCCCTTGTCTTCCTCGCAGTTGTAAACTGTATTCTGTCAGATAACATACTAAATGTACAGTAGAGGCTTAAGAAAATCAAAGACATGCTGTACTGTGTTTGTACTTTGTGTTATCTCATGTCTCATGTATATATTTTTGTTGATTAATCTTCTATGTATATAAATTGCCTTACTGATCTCTGCTAGACTGTAAGTCGATACATATAAGCTGTATAGTAAACTTTCTTTGTTGTACTAGACATGCATTAGTAAAAATGTACTTTGCTGGAGTTTTTCTCCTCGGGCCTCTGCTGAAAATGGACACTGTTTTCCAGTCAGACCATCCCAGTAAACAAATGTTAAATAAGTAAAAGAACACAACAGTTGCACAGGTGGGTGGGAAAAATAAAAAATGGAGACAGAATCAGAACAGAAAAAGAAATCCTGTAGTAAAGTTAACAACCCTGAGATACAGTGGTGCAGTGGTTAACATTGTTACCTCACAGCAAGAGGTTCTCTGGTTCGATTCTCGGCTGGGGTGCCTTCTGTGTGGAGTTTGCATGTTCTCCCTGTGTTTGAGTGGGTTTCCTCCGGGTACTCCGGTTTCGTCCCACATTCCAAAGACATGCATCTGGAGCATTTCTCCCCGGGCCTCCGCTGAAAACAGGCTCTGTGGAACCTAGTCGGACTTTCCCGGTCAACAAATGATAAATAAATAAATAAATAAAATATATTCCCAAAACACAGCCTTTTCAGAATACTGTTACCCAAGAGCAGTGCAGTAACAAGCAGACGGGATTACTTTTTCAAGTGCAGGCAGTGATAACGTCAACCAATAAATAAATGCCGCACAAGAAAGTAAAATATCACTGAAACAGAGCAAGTGCAAAAATATATACTTGTATCAGTTTAGTAATCCAGATGGTCTTTGAAGCACTCCAATTTTTGCAGCCAGGCACAAAAGAGCAGTGTCTACAGAGATCATTCTTTTGTACCATCAAGATGAAAGTCTTCTCTAAAGATAAACCTCAGGTCAATCAGATAAAAACACAAAGAGCTAATGATTAGTAGTTCCCTCTTAAATAAAAAATGGAGACAGAATCAGAACAAAAAAAGAAATCCTGCAGTAAAGTTAACCCTGAGATATGTTCACAAGACACAGCCTTTGCGGAATACTGTTACATAAGAGCATTGCAGTAACAAACACATGGGATTACTTTAACAACTGCAAGCAGTGATAACTTCAACCAGTAAATAAATGCAACACAGGAATGTAAAATGTCACTGAAACAGAGCAAGTGCAAAAAAATATACTTGTATCATTTTAGTAACCCAGATAGTCTTAGAAGCACTCCAATTTTTGCAGCCAGCCACAGGTAAACAGCCATACATATATCTCCATTGTTTATTTGTGAATTGCTTAACTAGTCTGTCTTCCCAAAGCTTTTTAACCTCCTCTAATTGATTCTTATAGTTATTGTGCAATATTTTGTATGCTGTTTTTATTAATTATTCCTTTCTTAATGACAACTTCTGTTCTAGATTCTCGTAAAAACTCTACCAGTTCTGGTCTTTTGTTTAGGACCCTTCTGTTTCTTTCTCTTTGCCTATACTCTGATGTCGAGCCTTGATAGGGAAGGCAATCTCTAACCTGCAGTCCAAGTAAGTTCTTGGTGCCTTCCAATACTATAACCCTTTTTCCATCTCTGGTTATTTGCTGTCAATAACTTGGTTCCTTTGCCAGTTTTCTCCAATAAATTCCAGCCCCCTCTTGCCTATTCTGTGTATCCCTAATTGCAGTCATCCCTATCAGCAGAATCTCCTTTCTCCGTTCCCTTGTTGGCTTAGTTCTTAGAATACTTTCGGCTACTTATCAATACAATATTCTGTATGATTATTCTTATTCCCCTTAGAGGTCTGCATCCAGAATCCCAGTCTCCTTGTTTCTTGAGCTTTCCCCATTTTATCATCAACTCTTTCCACTTTGAATTACAGATGTTAAGTTGTCAATCTCGCCTTCATTCTTGCTGGATGGGTTCGGAGCCGACCCTCGGCTCCGACTCGGCACTTGCTTTAGCTCGAGAACTCCTTTTACCAGCTCGAGGCAACCCTATATCCCATGATGCAAGGCGGAACTACCTCAGATCTCGTTTGCCGCTTAGCGAAAGAGGTCTCCCTTGCCAGCTGAGGTAAGTTTTTCTTAGTCAAATAAGAAAAAGTGTAGTTAGGGGTTTATTTTTCCCTGTTAGTGTTAGTGTAGTCTGTAATTAGTTACAGCCCACCCTATTCCCTATTTTTCAACCTTTTTATAAACTTTTATAAGTTTTAATTTAAAGTAGTTTAGTCAGGCCTAGTTCCCCTTAGTTATCCCTTCCTGTGTGTTTGTGTAAGGGATTAATTTGTGTGTTTGTGGGGACTGTTTGTGTTCTATTCTCCTAAGGATGTCAAAAGAAGGCAAGGTCTCAGGCTTCAAGAAGTGTGACCAGTGCTGTCAGAAAATGTCTCTGACAGACGGTCACACTTCTTGTGTTTATTGCCTGGGGCCTTTGCACCTGCAGGACTCCTGTGCTTTGTGTCATGCTTTTAGCCAGAGAGTCCTGCAGGAAAGGAGGAATAAACTTATCCTCCGAGGTTTACTTAAACCTGAAGGTTCTCCTCCTAAATCAGGGTCAGGAAAACCTCATAAGCCACCGAAGGCTCAGGCTACAGTGTCCAAGCCTCCTCCGGTGGCTCCGGCTCCGTCGGAGCCGATATCGGCTCCGGCTGGAGTCGATACTTCGACTCAAGTGGTGGGTTCGGTGCCGGCTGGCTCCGGTACCCTGACTACTGTGGCCTTGTCGGCTCCGGCTGGAGCCGACACTTTATCCAGCATCGGAGCCGAGAAATCCTCGGCTCCATCTGGAGTTCTAGGGACTTCGGCTCCGATGGCTTCGACCCGTAAGAGATCTCGGTCCCCCTCTATTATGAGTATCCACTCGGCTCCGGGATCTCCTCTTTTGTCGGAGCGGAGCCATCGGAGCCGATCTTCCAGGCTGTCTGACCACGACTTGGAGAGGGTGGTAAGCAGGCTGTTGAAGTCTCAGGCACTGGCCCAAATGCTCCATAGCCCATCTCAACAGACTTCAGCTATAGCCCCAATTCTTGAACTTCCTCCTCCGACTCCACACCAGAGTTCGGAGACGGAGCTTCTTGGGACAGCGACTGTTTCGATGCCGGAGCCGATACATCCTTCGGCTCCGTCGTCCTCGGCTCCGATCTCCTCCTTGAGACCTTCCTTGGAGGGATCCAGTCGTCGGGTTTCCACTGTCGGCTCCGAGGGGGCTAGTGGCATCGGACCCTTGTCCGACCCCGCTCTCCCTCTCGGGGTTTCGGCTTTGTTAAGCTCGGCGCCGACATCGGCCTCGGAGCCTTCTCTCTCTTTGGAGCCGACCATTCCTGTCTCTTCGGAGCGGGTATGTTCCGGCCTCCCGGGGAGAGGAGCCTTTGAGGTGATGAGGAGTGTCCTGGCCTCTGAGCCCGGTCAGCGGTCCATCCCTCTAGCTCCTCCCTCATCAGTGCCTGCAGATGCCTCTTGCCAGCCTCTTGCTCTCAGGCCCAGGGATCCATCGCCCCAGGTTTCCCCACTGGGAATTTCCTCCTCTTCCGAGGTTTCTCCTGACCCTGCAGGGGAACCCCTCGGAAGAGGGCGTGTAAGAGGAAACACACAGACTCCTGAGTCTACTACATCTGATACCGACTTAGATGAGTCGGAGGGTTCCCCACGGTCCCCCTCTGAGGATGTCTCCTTTTCAGACATCCTTGAGCTCCTCAAACAGAGGGGGAATTGGCCCTCCATTGACCTCTCCGAGGATGAGTCGGTATACCTGGAGGCTTTTGGATCCCGACCCTCCACCTCCTTGGTGTCTCCGCCTTTTGACCCACTTATGCAGGTAGTGGCTCGGAAGGCGTGGGCGGCTCCAGATTCTGTGGAACCTGTCCCCAGAAGACCATCCAAGTTCATCACGGCCCCGTCGGATAAACAGTTCCTTTCCAAAGGTGTCTCTGTGGATGCTATGGTGGTGGTGGCGGCCACTAAGAAGGAACTGGTGGATCCTTCAGTACCTGTCCATCCTCCTAACAAGGATTCTAGGACCATGGACAGGTATGGAAAGTGGATGTTTTCTTCAGCGACCTTTGCTATGCGTTCGCTGAATTACCTTTGTCACTTCACCAGGCTTCAACGAGATATTCTCAAGGAACTGGGTGAAGTAGTCCAGGATCCTTCTGCTGCTGGGGCTCAGGAAAAGATTGCCTCACAGCTTGCTATCCTGAATTCCATATCTAACTCCTCCATGCGGCTCATATCTTATGCGGCCGATGGAGCGAGCAGGGCCGCAGGCACAGGAGTTGCTCTTAGGCGCCAAGCCTGGATGCGGCTGTGTAATTTTGCGGACCCTTTAAGGCGTCCTTCACTAATACCCCCTTTGATGGTTCGGCTTTGTTCGGACCTCAAGTGAAGGATACCTTGACCAGGTGTGAGCAGGACGGTAAAACTCTTTCTGCCGTTGGAGTCCAATTTTCCGCTCCTTCTAGACCATATCCCAAGGGTCAGAAAGGGGAAGATGTGGTTCCGTAAAGCCCAAGGAGCTACACCGGACACACGTGGTCAGTTTACCCCCAGAGGCAGAGGGGGTAACAATAATAGACGCCGCCCTAGAGGCAGGGGGGGTCCTCAGAACCAGGGCAACAGGGAGTCTCTTCCTGAGAAGCCCTTTCAGCATCCCTGAGGTGTTGCCTGACTGTCCACCCTTGGAGGCAGTTGGGGGAAGGATTTCACTGTACCCAGTAGCCTGGCAATCCCTATCCCAAGAGAAGTGGGTACAGTCGATTATATCCGAGGGTTACAAGATCCCCTTCGTAAGGTTTCCCGTACCTCCACAATCCCTTCCAGACATCTCACCAAGTGTCAGCTTCTTCAGTCCAGAGACTACACCCTTCAGCTTTGCATGAAGCTGGGAATTTCAGTAAATTTCGAAAAATCTTCTCTGCTGCCTTGCCAATCTATCACCTTTATAGGCGCAGAGTTAAATACCGTCAAAATGTTAGCCAGACTAACAGATCAAAGAATTCTGGACATCCAAAAATTTGTTCGGCTTCTGTTACAAAGCAACAAGATCATAGCCAGGTTTGTCCTGAAAGTTCTAGGCCTAATGGCTGCGGCCATTGTTCTTCTACCACTGGCTCGCTTTCACATGCGTCTCCTGCAGTGGATGCTATTCACGCAGTGGTCGTATCACAATCTTCCGATGAGACACGAAATCTTAGTAACACAGTCGTGCAGGGCTCATCTGGGCTGGTGGATATCTTCCCTCTTCTTCATCAGGGCCGACCCTTTGTTCCCCTCCTCCAGTTGCCACAGTCACCACGGATGCCTCTCTGATCGGGTGGGGGCATTATCAGGGCAGGATGGTCCACGGACGTGGCAACCCATAGAATACCATCTGCACATAAATGTCCTGGAGATGAGAGCAGTGCTTTTAACGTTGCAAGCCCTCGGCGACTTTCTTCCCACGGGACTATTGCAGTACAGACGGACAACATGTCCGTGGTCTGGTACATCAACAAACAGGGCGGAACCAGGTCCTATCCCTTATGTCGAGAAGCTCTCAGACTTTGGCAATGGGCGATCTCTTCTCAGCGGTTTCTGATAGCAACGCACATCCCGGCAGGTCCAACCTATTGGCGGACAGGCTAAGCAGATCTATTCTGATGCCTCACGAGTGGTCTCTCAATCAATCTGTAGTGGATCAGATTTTTCTGAAGTGGGGCACTCCTTGTTGCGATCTTTTGCTACCCCTCAAAACAACAAGTGCCCAGACTATTTCACTCTATTTCCCTTCCAGGCCAACCCCTGAGAGACTCTCTAACCCAGGATTGGCCTCGGGGACTTCTTTATGCTTTTCCTCCCTTTCCATTGATTCCACAAGTCATTCAGAAAGCCACCGTTTTGAGAGCCAAATTGATCCTCATTGCTCCTTTTTGGCCTCAACAAATTTGGTTTCCGTCTCTGCATCGTCACCTTCTGGTGCAGCCCTGGCATCTGGACCCAGTTCCGGATCTTTTGATCCACCAGTCGGGTCAGCAGCACCGGGCCATTCATTCTCTCAACCTCACTGCTTGGTTGCTCCACTTCCTTCCCTAGCCAGGCTACCAATGATTTCTGACTCAGAGACATTTTAGTGTCTTCCTTGAAGTCGTCCACTAGGACTATTTATGCTAGCAAGTGGCGACGGTTTTCGATTTGGGCAAACTCCAGAAATATTGATCCTTTTACTGCTCCCGTACATTCTGTTTTAGATTTCCTAGCGGAGGTTTTTCATTCGGGATCCTCGTCATCTACAGTCAAAGTACAACTGGCTGCCATTTCCAAGTATCATGTTGGCTTGCATGACAATAACATCATGTCTCATAGATTATGCAAGGCCTTTTTGAGAGGAGTTTTTCTCCTAAACCACCTATAAAGCATCCTCCTCCACAATGGGATCTAAACTTAATGTTAGCATCCTTGATACTACCTCCTTTCGAACCGTCTGCTTCATGTTCTTTGAAGTTATTGGCGTGGAAAACTATATTTTTACTGGCTGTCACTTCTGCAAGAAGGGTTTCGAGATTCAAGCTCTCTGTATTCGTTCACCTTATTTGGTTTTCATAAGGACAGGGTATCGTTAAGAACTAACCCTTCCTTTCTCCCCAAGGTTGTATCTCAAACCAATATTAACCAATCTATAGATTTACCAGTCTTTTTCCCTAACTATTCTGACAGAGCTGAACAAAAATTGCATTTTTTGGATGTCCATCGTCAGCTCAGGTACTACTTGCATAGGACTAAACAAATTAGAAAATCGGACCAATTGTTTGTCTCTTATGCAGAAAACAGGTTAGGTCTTCCAGTTTCTAAAGTGACCTTATCCAGATGGTTGACTTCCACCATTTCCTATGTGTATTCTCTCAGAGGCAAGCAACTACATTCTAAGTTAAAAGCACACTCGACCAGGAGTCTATCCACTTCTGCAGCTTTTCAGGATAGACTTCCCATTGATACCATTTGTGCAGCAGCTACTTGGGCCACGCCTCATACCTTTGTTTCTCATTACAAGTTGGATTTGGCCTCCAGAGATAGGGCCAGTTTTGGTTCCACAGTTCTCAAGAGTCTGTTCCATTGAGCCACCCGGGATACAGGTGCTAGGGACGCGGTCCCATCCAGCAAGAATGAAGGCGAGATTGACAACTTAACATTTAGAAATTATGTACCTACTGTAACGTTCCATGTTAGTTGTCTTCTCTCGCCTTCTTTCTTGCGTCCCTCCCTCCTTCCCCCTGGCCTGGACAGATCTTGAAGAGTTCCTATTAGTTTGTTTCCTCTGGATCTTTGTTATGAGGACTTCTTTTAGGAAACTTTGTTCCTAATTTGGTTAGGATAACCTTTAGCAGGGTAAGTTAGCTGCCAAACGAGATCTGAGGTAGTTCCGCCTTGCATCATGGGATATAGGGTTGCCTCGAGCTGGTAAAAGGAGTTCTCGAGCTAAAGCAAGTGCCGAGTCGGAGCCGAGGATCGGCTCCGAACCCATCCAGCAAGAAAGAAGGCGAGAGAAGACAACTAACATGGAACGTTATGGTAGGTACATAACTTCTAATTTTCTGCTAGTACTGTGTATAGGAGCCTTAACAGTGTTATTCTGAAATACCCCTTCAAATCGGATAATCCCAATCTGCTCCATTTTATTGGAAGAATAAGCTTATCCCACTTGACTCTTGATGTCTTTCCCTCCCAGATAAAATCCATCGGCTCTTTATTAATTGCCATCCACTACTTCTCTGGTTGATAAAAATATGCCTGACCTGTGTATTAGACTAAAGGGACCGAAAACATTTTAACTGCTTGTATCTTACTGTCGATGTCCATAAAACAGAGCTTCCATTTTCTCAGTTTTTGTATTAATTTTTAGTCTCTTCCCACATATCCTTAGCTGCCACACCTGAATAATTTTTAACCCATACTCGTAAATACTACATTTTATCATATCCCCATTAGTAGGGATATTTCAAAACTATTATGTATGTGGGTATATAATTTACCGCTATTGTCTTTGTTTTAGCCTCATCGATTTTGTATCCTGAAAAAATATGAACCTCAGTATGTTCCACAGCACTATAATCTCCCTTTCTGGTTTTGTCAGGTATAAAATAATGTCATCTGCAAACAGTCAGCATTTCTTGACTGCCATACCAATTATTTCCTTGAATTTCTGAGTCTCTTATTTTCTTTGCCACTTGTTCTATGTGTAATGCAAATAAAGGGGAGAGAGGACACCCCTTACCTGGTTCCTCTGCTGAAGTAGAGATTATTGGAGAAGAACCCACCCACTTTAATTTTCGCCTCTGATCCCTCGTGTATCCTTCTGATCAACCTTATAATTTTATCAGGGAATGTAAATGTTTCCATTGCTCTTCTCATAAAGTCCCAGCTTACTCTGTCAGATGCTTTCTCTGCATCAAGACCCACCATCAACAGTGATATTTTCTTACATTCTGCCTCCCTGTGGATCATCAGTGTTCTGTCAATGTTGTCATATGTTTGCTTCCTCACCACAAAACTGCATTGATCATATCTATCAGTTTTGGCATTACCTTTGCCGTTTTAGCAGTTATAGACATAAACACCTTATAATCATGGTTTAGTATTTACATGGGCCTGTATAAAGCTGGATCTGATGGATCTTTACACTCTTCAGGTATTACAGCTACCACCACTTTCTTCCAGGATATTGGTACTTCTCCTCCTCTTAAAATACTGTTAAACAAAACCTTCCAGATCTTTCAGTTTTTTTCCCTGCTAGCTTCCAAACTTCCACAGGAATACCCTCTATTCCTGGGGACTTTCATGTAGATGGGTTATCCATAACCCATTTTTATCTCATCCCCTCCTATTCTGTTAGTAATTAAGCCTCCTTTACCTCTAACCTTGGCATATTTAGTTCTTCAGTACATGCTTTCATTTGTGCCTTTTGTTGATTTCCTTATTTCTCTGCTGTATACAGACATTCATAGAATTACTGAAATATTTCTAATGCTTCTACAGGATCCCTTATCTTCCTTGTTATAGGCTCTCTAAGCTTGGTGACAGCCCTTTCTGTTTTCTGTTGCCTTAGTCATTGTGCTAAAGGTTTTTGTGCTTTAGAGTTATCAAAAATCAGTTACTTAGCAGCATTTCTAAAGTCATGCATATTATTGAGGTAATCACTTATTTTCTGTGTAGCATTCTGCAGTTGCTCCTCCTCTTGTTCTGTGAGATCCCCCTGTTTTGCAGTACTTAACATTTGTCACTCCATCTAAATAATACTTGTTGCTTCTTTACCATGTCTCCCTTTTTTTCTTTCCATCCTGTTTTTATACTCCACTTTAATTTTATCCCACTCCCTAGCTATATTTTCAGTTGAAATTTCTATCTTCTGTAATAGCTCCAGAATAATTTCCACTCCAAATGCCTTAAATTCCTCTCTATTTAGCAGATAGATGGGAAAGTGTGAATGTCTTATTTTTGTTTCATTACTCTGGTTTTATTTTAGCTATTATTGGCGCATGACCTGAAATAGTTTTTGGACTCAAGACCTTAAATTAAATGCACATGTTCTTGTGAAATGTAAATTCTCTTTAGCCTAGCCCAGTTTTTGTGTTTTGAGGAATAATATGTAAATTCACTCCAAACTCCTAGTACTGAATAAATCTACTGTCCTTTGTTATATTTTCCCTTCTGGGCTTCTCAGATACATCATCACTGTTGCAAATCAAATTCCAGTCGCAGCCTGTAAGTAATATTTCTTGCTGATTATTTCTTCCAGAGTTTTCTTAAGGTCCATTATAGCAGTTTCCAGTGGAATATAAATGTACGTCATTATAATCCTCCTCCCTTGCTAGTAGCCACTTAGTCCTACAAAGATACATTTGTCTTTGTTTATATTTAGTCCTACCATTATTGTCTCTTTATCCTCTTCTAGTACTATTGGAGCTCCTGTAGCAACTAATATTAAGTACTCCTCTCTTCCTTTGCTCCAGGTATTCTGGTGAATAACTGTCCTGAAAAAACTTTAATTATCAAATTCACATGTTAATTTCTTTCCACGAGTGTCTCCTGTAGCATAGCTATTTGCACTGTACATTTTTAATATAGTTCACTACTCTCTCTCTCTTGTATTTATTGTGAGACCATTAACCTTTAAAGACATTATAGAAAGCATCATATTCTTGAGAAATTATTATTCCCAGCTTTTATGTACAACAGCTTTTTTGTTAAATGTCTAGTTCCAGCTTGTATTACATACATGTATTGTTTGGCTCATTAATCTTTATATAATTGTTTCTTGTCATCTCCATTTCAGCCTATGTCACATGTTGCAGAACTTTTTGTTTTATTGAAAATTTTCAAACAAAAATGCGCACGCACGCGCACACACACACACACACACACACACACACACACACACACACACACACACACACACACAATACCCCCTAAAACGTATTAGCTTAGTAACAACAACACACAAAACTATGTACATCTTCAAGTATTGAAGTTTTACCCTCCTAATAGAAGCAAATGTTCCAAACTGACAGTCACACACAGACTCAAGCTAACCTAAAGATAAAGTTATCTGTGCTAAGATACATGGTACAGCTTATGGTTCTGTGAAGTGCTGTCTGCTTGTGTCTTATCTTTATAGCTCTCTTAGCTGGGAAAACACTTGAATGCTTTCAGAAAACATTCTCCCTAAGCCATTTCTCTTTATCAGATTGTCTGCTAGAGGAATGATAACCAGACGCAAAACTGTTTACTAGAAAAAAAAGCCTTACAATATTCTTTTTCATTTACTTGCTTTCTCTTAAAACTTGTTACTAGATTAAACTAGTTGCCTTAACCCAGTCATTCCCCTATGCAAGAATGAGAAAAAGCACACTATTTTTTCTTTTGTCTTTCTCTTTTAACCAGATTTTTTCCACATTGCAGTACCTACATTTCTTAAAACTGAGCAAGGAGAAAGAGAAGGGAGAAAGAAAAAAGCAGGAGCACATATTTATAGTATCCCCTTTACACTTAAAAAAAATAATTGCAAAAACTTTATAACATGCAAAGAAAATCATCTACTATTTAAATGGTTCTATTAAGAAAAAAAAAATTACTTCTAGTCAACTTTCTCCCTACTCTTCTCCCTACTCTTCCCCTTTCCTGAGCATTTTTCCAAACATTAATGACAGGGCATATGTTTTAGAGTCCCAGAAAGTCCATTATTTCCAGATTTTCTTGTTCTGTCATGTTTCACAAATATAATTATTGCTTTGTAATCCCACATTTGTCATTTTCCAATTTGCTGATTTTATTCTCTAGAACCTAATGCCATGAAGTAAGGCATATGCTTTAGGGACCCCTACAAGTTTAACAAACTCCAAGAAAGTCCAATATTTTCAGATTTTCTTGTTCTATTCCTTTTCTTCTCCGTCTCCCAGGCCCTGTCTGTGCTTCATTTCCAATATACTCTTGATTCTTCTAGTCAGCTCTTGTGCTTTTTTCCCCTCTCATGCATTTTCTGTTTCAACACTGGAGAAGGTTTCACTCACACAGTCTCTCGCTGGTCTTTATTACCAGAAGAACAAGAAGCAGAATGTCATTCTGTTTCACATCTTACTTTTGTGGACAAACTTGTATTTCTTTCTTGGCATGTATTTCATCAAAAAACTATTTTTTTTAGGGAAAAATATTTTGAAGATAGCTGGGTACAGCAATTTGAATCTTGTGCTCGTTTCTCTACATTTCCTGAATATTGGAATACATTTACTCATATTCTGCCTGGTGTACTATGAGTAGTCATTCTTCACAAACACACTGCTGTCTCCCACTTTTAGTATGTTGTCATTCTGCTACAGTTTTGTCAAACTCAACTCCTTCTGCTGGTAAGAGTGCATTTTTACCGTTAAAGGTCTAGGTTGCTTACTCATAGTCAAGTTTGGAGCATACACACGATGTGCCCTTTCAGTGAACAATTCCTGTTGTGGAATACCAGTCCCAGTTGCTTGTTTGTGCTTCCATAAAATGAATACAGTCTGTTCCTTCCAGCTTCTTGGGTACAGCAGAAAATCTCAGGTTTTCCCTACATGCTGTGTGCTCTAATTTTATTATATTTTGAAACATCTCCTCTTGTGTAGTTCTTATATTCAGCCAGCCTTTTCTACAGTTCAACTGAGTTTTGCAGTTTCATCACCTTATCTGAATATCTGTTTAGAGCTTCTTCAATTTTTTTTTCCAGACTTTTATTGTTTGAGTTGATATACTCCATTTGTGTTTAATTTATTTTAGTCAGATCTTTGTGCAGTTGCCGTTTACTTTCTTCTAGGTTACTGGAAGTCATGTCTGGAGCTTACACTGCATTTTGCTGAACAGCTACAGTACTTTTCCCAGTATGTTTTTTGCCACCTTTTGTAGCTGGTTTTCCATCGAGCCCTTTGTATTTCTCTTTTCCTGGCATCCAGGTAGTGCATTTACTAGCCAATTACTGAAATTTACCCAGAAATCTAAGTCCACAGGCTTTCAGTTATAAGTTTCTTTTTTCACACTGGGAGAGCTAGAATTAAGTGTTACTCAATGGGCAGCCATCTTGGAAGTATCCGTTTTGAAAGGAATCTGTGTGGGAGTTCATGTTGCATGTGTCTGGTCAGGTACATATGAAGGGGGCATTGTACTCAATGATGGATCTGATGAGGGCCAAGTATGTTGGTGCAATGACTTCCCTGAACCGTGTTGGCATGCACTTGCTTATAAGTTTAGCAACATAGAAGGATTTCCTTGCTGCCTTGGATACATGTTAGACGAAGGCCAGGTTACCATCTATATGTGTTCCCAGATCCCTGACTAGTGGGTGAATTATTAGAGTTCTTTTACTGATGACATTTCCTGGGGTGGCCAACTTCCCAAAACGTACGCTAATGCATTTCTTTGCATTGAGATTTAAGCTATGGCTTTGGCACCAGTCATTTGTCAGTGTTAGATGGTATTGTATGATGGTGTTTTGTGGGGGGATTCTAGGATTGTTCCCAGTTTGCAATCATCTGCAGACTTGGTCAGCCAGAGGCCTTTGACATTAGCCTTGACTTCTGAGAAGTAGAGCCCAAAAAGGAGTATGCCCAGCACAGAGCCTTGAAAGGGAGTCCACTGGTGACTGGCTTCTTTGAGGCGGTGGTCTCACCAGTCTAAACTTTCTGAGTCCTATCTGTGAGCCAGCTGGCTATCCAGCATGTTGTTTAGGGGGTTATACTTTACTCCATAAGTTTGTTAATGCCAGAGTGGGGGATATTGTATAAAATGCCTTAGTCAAATCAAGTTAGGCAGTATGCAGTGTTTTACTCTCATCCATTGCCTTGGTGAACTTCTCAAAGGGGCCCACTAAGTTCAGTAAGTATGACCTTGCTTTGATAAAGCCAAACTGGGATGGATCCACTGTCTGAAGGTCTCCTATGTTTTTGTTGATCATTTCCATGATAATTTTGTTGATCATTTCCATGATAATTCTCTCCATGACGCTGCATATAACACTGGCCAATCTAATGGGTTTGTAGTTTCCAGGATCTGTTAATGGTCTGCCTTTATGAAGAGGGATGACTGTTGCAGTTTTCCATTCTTCTGGCACAAAGCCTGTTTTAAGACTATAGTTAAATAGCAACTCCAGTTACCCAGATCATATTTTAGACTATATAGGAGGCATTCTGGGATATTATCTGGGCCCACTGAGGCTGTGTTCTTGCCTTTATTGAGAGTAGCCAGAGCATGCTGTGCATTTATAGTTGGAAGGGTTATGTTTGAAGGTATTTCTTGTGGGGTGGTAGGGAGTGAGTGAGGGGTAAAGTTGGAACTGAATTTGTCAGCCAGCAGATTCCCTATATTGCCTGGCTCAGTGAATGCGTGGTACCATTAACCACCAGTTCAACACACTGCTGTGTGTAATGCCTTTGAGGTTGATGATGTAGCTGAAGAAGGCCTTATGGTTGTCTTTTGCCTCTGAGTCCATTTTGACCTTAAAATTGGATTTATTGGACTTAATTAGCCTTCTTAGCTGCCAGTTGATGAGAGAGTTCTTATCTTTATGGGAGTTACACTTTCAGATTTTAGCCATGATTTTTTCCCTTTTGTTGTTTAACCTGTTCAGTCTGGGATGCCACCAGGGTGGTTCACGTTTGGAGTTAGTTTTGGACTTATTTGTGTTAGGCATAGCAGCCTCTATGCAGTCGTTGACATGGTTGTACTGAGTTTCTGTGAACAATTCTGCATAGGCTGCTGTGTTTTCTGGATTTGGAGGTTCATTTAATTTTGACAAACTGTGACTTTAATAAAAGGTAGTTTTCTTGGAATAATTCCTAACCGTTATTCTGGTTACCGAGGTGATTTTTATTTTGAAGGAGACAGCTTTATGGTTAGACCTTACCATGGAGGATGTGACATTGGGGGTGGTGCAGCATTTTTCCATATTTGTGAGTACGAGGTCTAGTCTATAGAAGGAAAACTAAAGTCTCCCATAAGTAAGGTGTTAGGTTGGATGATGGGGTGCCTCTAGTAGGTTTAAGAATGCAACATGACTTTCATGGATTTCATCCATCTCCCCCACCAATCTGCTAGTTATGGAAATTGACAATCACCTTAGATTCGACCTACACATTTCACTTATTAAAAAAGTGCACAAAAAACTGGGCCTCCTCTATCGTAATAAACAGTTTCTCTCCAAACACTCTAATAAATAACAATCGCCAGAACCCATCTTCTGTCCACCTTACTCTACGCCTCCCCTGTCCTTACTAACCTCCGCAAAACAGATCTAAACAAACTAGTTTGCTGTTATAACAAGATAGCCAGATTTGCCACAGACTCCCCCTTTCGAACTCATCACTGTGAATCCCTCAAAAAACTAAATTGGCTAGAACTCCCAACTATCTCTTGCACACACAAGACTAAACAAAACAGAAAACACCCCAGCACTACAACACCTACTTCAAAATTACAGAACTTTAAGATGTAGCTCCCAAAACCTACTTACGACAACCAGATTTAACAATGAGGCAGGAAAATCCGTCTACAGCTACTATATTTCTAAAATCTGGAATTCCCTTCCTTGCCATATAACTAGTAACAACTCCTCAACCCAATTTAAGAAACTTCTCAAAGATCATTTCACAAACAACTGTCTCTGCTGCTGTCACACTCCAGGCTAGGGACACTAACCTCCCAGTATAGAATCCTACTAACCTGTAATGTGCACAAAATCAGTATTACTACTATTACCTGACTGTAGAATTATCTCTACTTCTAACTTCTACGGTTGGCAATGAAAATTTATCTAACATACTTTCACAACTGTACTCCTGGATAAGCTACCACTATATACAGCTATATATGCACTTCCTGACTCTCCTACAAAAAAATGTCTGTAACCACCCTTCAATACCAGTACTGCATTGTCTGTTTATCTGTATTGTCTGTACTCTCTGCATTATCTATATTAACTTCAGCTGTTTTAGACTAAAAATGTACCTCCCTGCAATACCAGGACTGTATTGTCTGTGTTATCTGTACTGTTTATACTCTCTGCATTATCTGTATTACCTGCAACTGTTGAAACTAAAAATGTGTCACTTGGAGCTTTTCTCCCCAGGCCTCCGCTGAAAATGGACATGTATCCAGTCGGACCCTCACGGTTAACAAATGTAAAATAAATTTAAAAAAATAAATGGTACATAACAGGGTGAACCTGTAGCTTTATAAGATATGAGATGGGACTTTATCTATGGTGACATGCACTTGCAGAAACTCCAGCTCATCATCCTGTTTAACCAACTTGGAGGTATGCTTGATAGCTGTTGGCCTAAGTTGGAAGACATTGAAACCTTTCACGTTTGGGGTACTGTCTGCAGCTTTAGACCATGTGTGTGCAACTGCACAGTTATTTCTGTTCTCTAGGGTGAGGAGAGCTTGGAGGGAGTTTAACTTTTTAGTTAGGCTTCTGACATTGAGCAGTAATACCTTGAGGTTCAGTGGATTTGATTTTGCTGTGTTTGGTAGGTTTGTCAATTTGGCATTGCCTAAAAAGGCTTTATGGAGAAATGTAGTTTTAGCCAGTGTTTGAAAGCCTTGAGGGGACAGGTACAAACAATCCCTGGCAAAGTAATATGGTTTAACTACGTCTTCTCATGCTGACAGATATTGGACTCCCTTAGAATGGCATCAAAAACTCAGCCAGTTGTTAAAATCAGTCATCTTTTGTTGGTATTGTGGCATCACTCTTGGTGAAGACAATATGCCGCTTATTGCTAGTCTCATACTAGCCTGAGAGAGACAATCGTAGAGAGAGTCTCTCTCTCCCTAGGGAGGTACATCTCAGGTCATTTACACCTACATGGACTATGATGGAATCGTACTGGTACCTGTTGTGCAGTGACTTCAGTTCATGTGTAATTTAGCAGATCATGGCTCCAGATAGGCAACTAATGGTTAACTTCTCCTTGTTCAGCCTAGTTAGAGGAGCATCAGTATGTCTTATGATGGATTCCCCTGTGACTAAAGTCCTAGGAAGGGGGTTTGCTTCACCTGTGGACTTTGTGTTTGGGGCTCCACTGATTGAAGTTGTATTTATGTTGTTAGGTGTTGCTTTTATTGAGTGCTTTTGGGTTTATTGAGGGTAATTTTTGTTGATGGGTATTCTAAGACTTTTTTGTTTAGGAAGATTGCTTTTAAGTGCCTCGGCATATGTTGGTCTGCGTGTGTTGTTTTGACAGCCTAATGTGTGCTTTTATGCTAGAGTTTAGCCTCTAGTGACATTGTGTATGTACACCTCTCACATACTGTATCAATTACTCTAAGGACTGGACACTTGTTAATAAACATGAGACAATAGATGCATTGTCTGAAGATACTCATATCCACCAGGCAGGCTGCAGAGAAATTAGGAAATTGCATATCCATATAGGCATTAACAGAAGGCTATTAACTGTGCTTTTTTTGGGTGGGGGGGGTTCAAGGTAGACTAGGCTAGGTGCTATAAAATACTAAATGTATCAGTAGTGCCACATAGTGTGGATCTAGCTGCTCCAAGCCTTCCTGTGTGCAAGGTATTTGCCCTATATTTACTGATATAGGGTACTACTTTATGGGCAGTTCTAAAAGGAAAATGTGCTTCTACATGTTTGCGTCTGTACAAGGCACTTACAGGTAAGCAGGACTGTGCAAATGCGCCAGATTTATACCAGCACTGGAAATACAGAAGACTGACTACTTAGCCCTCTGGCCAATACAGTGTTTACACTTAGAGCCCTTTTGTGTGCTTCCCAGCTGAGATGGACCAAACACTTAACTACCACTAAATGAATAATACCAGTCCTCCTAATGTAAAAGCACAGTAAAAATGTGCCCAGAATAAAATGCTACCAAAAACAAAAACTTAATGAAGGCAAAACATAATTCAAGATAACAGAAATGTATTTTAAACAGCTTATAAAAGTGTGATTGTTCAATAAAAGTACTTTGCTTTGTAGAAAGGAGACAAAAGCCACACAATTGTACAGAATTTATAAAGGCACTAAAAACAAGGTAAGCTGATTTAATAAGCTCTCTGGCCAATGAAATAACACGCAGGAATAGTTTCCCCAACCTATACAGACCAGGCTACCACCCACTGCCACTAAATCTGAAATCATTTGTCCTCTTGATGTAAAAACACAGAAGAGTGGGAAAGAAGGATTCAGTCTTCTGTAATTTGCTGTTTTGAGTTATTCAGTGTTTTGTGATTATCTCATTTTTGTTCTATTTGTGGTTCTGTCTCTCGAGTTTTCAGCTTTTTATGATATCACATATACACACCTCACTATGGAGACCAGTGTAAGATCAGTAGTAAATGGGAAATGGCATATCTATTAGCAGCACAAAAGAGGTAGAAACACATATTGAATATGTATATACACACACACACACGCACACACACACGTGTGTGTATGTATATATATATATGTGTGTGTGTATATATATATATATATATATATACACGCACACACACATCTATATATGTATTTATCTATATATCTATATCTTATTTCTCACCTTCATTTTATTTTCCCCATTTGCTACAATTTACCCTCCATTATCCTTGCTGAAGCTCTTGCTTAGAGTCAGTCTGCCTGTAATGCCACATCACCTCCATACAGCAACTTTATTGAGCTGTTCCCTCTGACCTGTTTGCTAATGCAGTTTGTCACTAGTATGAACAACAGTGGAACCCCGGTGGACACTCACTCCCACTCAGAAATCCTGTGTGAGACTAAACACTGTTTGTACTTGAGTCATTGGATCTGTGTACATAGCCTGCAGTAATTCAACCAGTGTTTCTGGGACTTTGAACCACAACAGGACTGCCCAAATCAGCTTTCTTGGGACCTTGTCATATGCTTTCTCCAGGTCTAGGAATGTCTAGTTAGACTCTTTCCTCATTTGTAACTTCTCAGTTATCTCTCTCGCTACAAACATCAGGTCAGCTCTGCTGTATCCTGATCTGAATCCAAACTGCTCATCTCCCATCTTACTTTCTATTATTCAGCATGTTCATTTATTATTTACTCTGCCCAAAACTTTCTTGCAGTGTGGTAGGAGTTTGATACTTCTGTACTGCACACAGTTGTGGGTGTCCCTTTTGTTCTTGTACTCAGTGGCTCTAGTATGATTATACTCCAGTTGTACAGGTTATGCCTTTCTCTGTATACTGTTTAGAGTACCCTCAGGTGCCATTTCTGCCCAATCTTATTTTACATTTGTTTACTGGGGAGGTCTGACTGGACAGAGCTATCCATTTTCAGTGGAGGCCCGGGCAGAAAAGCTCCAGAAACAATTACTAACATACTATATATAAGATATTTACATGAGGATTGTAGTTTACACATACAGTTATAAAATATAGCAGATAATATAAGATATTTACATAAGCATAGTGGTTTAGACATACAATTAAAAGTATAGAAGGTAATAACATGATGATTGTTCATATAGTATGTTTAGTAGAGATAACCTTGAAGATGTAATAAAGATAAGAGAAGAAAGAAAAAATGAAAAATACTAGCCAGTTTGTCAAAGGAGAAGAATATAGACAAGTTCATATGAGGTTCATTGACATTTTAAGGGGAAAGCTTTTAACTTAGTCTAGGGGAGAGTTAGTGGGTATAGATAGGACAGTGGGGAATAAGTGGCAGTGAAGTTGGTAAGTAATTCTCTGCTGGAGCGCCTTCTGTGTGGAGTCTGCATGTCCTCCCCATGGTCGAGTGACTTATAAAGACATGCAGGTAGGTGCGTGCGTGAATGGATGTGCCTTCTTTGAAGGGTGGACATCGGGCTGGCAACTCAGCACCGTAAAAATCCACTATCAATCATTAGCAGACTGAAGTTCTGCTGTGACGATCCCTAACCGGGAAAAGCCGAAAGACAATTACATAGTGCATCTGTAGGAGTTTTAAAAAAGTGGTTGGATAGTGGGTATGGGAAACGTGTTAAAATATTTCAGCCAGGTGCTAGACAGTTGCATGTCCAAGAGTTGTTTAAGTGGGAAATGAGCTGTTTTTTGAAGATAGTTTTGTTAGGTTGTACCCTGATTTGTAGTGGTAGGGAGTTCCAAGTCTTGGCAATGTTGCTAGAATACAGGGAGTCACCAGAGCTGTAATAGCTTTTGGCGATTGTGATTAGTGTCTTGTTAGTGGATCTAAGTTCTTGGTTATTGGAGTAGAGGGTGATCAGGTGTTGTCAGGTTGGTACAGTATTTGGTGAGCTAGAATAAGTTGGTTTAGAGCTAAGGTGTTAGGGAGTTCCAGCCAGGAAAGCTGTTTTAGGGCTTGATCATATATGCTGTTACCTCTTGTGAAACTGCTGCTTTCCCTGGTTTCATTTGCTTTAGTGATATTACTTTCAGTTTGGTCATGCTCACACACAGATACACGCACACGCACACAAACACGTATGGGTACATAATTAGCATTATTGTCCATAGATTAGACTAAAATCTACCTGGTCTTGAAGCCTTTGTTGAAGTCTGGTGTTTTGATGTACCTGTAAGAGAACCTTGATTTGAAAGTAAAAGCATCACCACATATATAAAATAAGAAGGGGGTGTAGCCTTGTATTCATGTGAAATTAAGCAAAACAACAAAACAAATTAGTACACTGGTAGAAGGAGCAACACTATTTGGTCAGAGGTTATAAATAATATGATGGCTTAAAAAGACAGAGTATATCTTTAGGATGGCAAAAAGAGAAGATATTGCTGGAAGACTTTGATCCGTCAGATTTTAATGAGAATAATTTGACTGCATCCACATCTTAAAGCAAATTATTAATGATGCCCTGCATTATACAGACTCAGTCATGTGATACTAGGACCTGCTCAACAGTTTGTGACTGGTGTTTTCAAATGCTTGGAACGAGATAATCTGATATCTCTAAGTAGGCAACCATTTTGGAAAATGTAATCACCCATCTGTACGGTTAACTGTCACTTTAAGTTTCAGGTTGTGCCTTAGTGTTTGATTTTGATTTTATGATGGAAGACTGGCAAAGCAGGAGGCAGTCTCAAGAAAATGCAAGGTACGGATATGAATGATGAGGATACATAAAAACTTCCAAACCAGTATATAAACAGAAAAGAAAAAAGTGGATATCTAATGCCTTTGGCACCAAAAGCTGGGGAAAATATGTAGCATGTAGAAAATGAAAGTGACCACTGAAAGGAAGACGACCAACATTACCGGTTTAGGCAGGAGTAGCAGAAGAGCATTGGAAACCAGTTTAGCTGAAAGAAGATAAAACATGTTATAAGTACATTACAGGGCTAAGACGAAGGCTAAGATAACTTGTGAAACTTGGAAGTTGATGGTCAAAAAGACTGTGAATTAGTAGAGCTTCTACTTTAATACTCTACTGTACTTGCAGAGAAAATGAGAGGAATGTCATACATTCAGTAGAAGTGACCGCTTAATCTGGGTTAATCCAGTTTCCTTCAAAGAGGACATAATTGTGAAGGTATTTCAGAAGCTAAAGATGAAATCAGTGGAGTATGACCGGATTGACTCTCAAATGCTAAAATTAAAGGACAACTGGTAAATAACACCTTTTTGAAAGTTATGGAATGCAGATGAAGTTATGAAACCTAGAAGAGGGCAGATGAGATTTCAATCCATGAGTGGTGGCAAGACAAAGCCTGACAACTTTTGGCCTGTCATTTTAACTTCAGTTATAAGAGAAATAATGGAATTCATTGTAATTCTCATATCTAAAAGACAGCTTGAGCACTAGACCCAAAACAGAATGCTTTCAGAGAAGTGATGCTGGACAAGTTGTAGAGTACTTTGAATAATGAACAATGCTAGGAGCTTAAACAATAAGTTCCCCATCTTAGAAGCCATAGCTGTTGGTGAAGACTTGGATGTAGTCCTTATAACTTGAAACTTGGTTCTCAAACCTAAATGAGTCCTTATTGATTAACAGATATAGAAATCAAAGCAATTGAGGTAGAGTAGCAATCTATTTAAAACTTTCCCATTACCTTCATTTGTTAATAAATGGGGACTAGTGTTGAATTGTGTGTTAAGATCATATGGACTGCATTACGTATGAAAATAGATTTGTTCTTTTGCCCTCCTAACCCACCAAAAGATGAAGTGAAAGAATTTATAAGACCACTGTCAGGTTTATTTACTGAAAATTTTGACATCATAGTTGGAGATCTGAATGAACCAATCATTGATTGGAAGGACTTGCCCCCATATATTCAAATGGTCAATAAACCTACAAGGAATAATAGTATTTTGGAAATGATTTGGGTGAAGGAGAAAATTGATTTTACCTTAACTTTGTGGTTCACAGTGTTTCACTGTAAATTGGGCAATAAGTAGTCACTTGCAGAATAAAAAAATTATAGCAGACATAATATAAAGCTTATAATAGAGCTGACTTTCATTATGGAAATAATCTGAGAGAATGGAAATGGGAAGAAAGTATGAGGCAACTTTTGGTCGGTCAGATTCCTGAAATGTTTTTTTATAGTGCCATAAATATAAAAGTAGACAGTTGTGTACCAAATGTCATTTGACTTGGTATACAAAGCTGTTAAAAAAACTGAGAAACGGAAAAATATATATTGGTGAAAATATAAGCCCATTCAAGCAAGTATAATTTGAATACATTTTTGTTTTATTTTATTTTGCATTTGTTGACCAGGATAGTCCGACTGGATACATGTCCATTTTCAGTGGAGGTCCGGGGAGAAAGGCTCCAAGGTACAGACAGAAGAAACATTACATAGTACATGATAAACACAGTTTACAGACTCTGTTCAGACAAGCAAGTTATACAATCTCTCAAAATTAAGATTTCGTAGGGTAAAAGACCTAAAAATATGACGCAGCAGAGTTGTAAATGAATAATGTAAGCACACAATCATAGGGAGAGAGCTAGTCAGGCTTGGTGCAAGGACATAGGCAGTGTGATTTAAAATACTGTTTGAGACTTTTCTTGAATTGACTTAGGGTGGGTTCTATAATATCAGGAAGTGAGTTCCAAGTTTTACCAACAGAGTTGGCAAACAGAGTCACCGGCTGAATTGTTAGTTTTGACAGTTTGAACTATGAGTCTATTAGAAGAGCAGAGTGGTCTGAGGTTACTGTAAGGGTTGATAATGTTTTTCAAGTGCTGGTGTGTTTTCAGGTTGGTTAAGTATTTTATATGCCACTATAAGCTGGTTGTACTGAATTAGGCTCGGCAGTTCTAGCCACCCAAGATAAGTTAGGTTATTACAGTGGTGTGCCCTGTCAGGCATGCAATTGGCAAATCTGGCAATGTAATTATACCTGCTAGAGAGTTTATTAAGATCAGTTTTGCTTAAGTTAAGTAAGGGGAAGCATAAAGAAGAGTCGAAAGTAGATGAGTGTGCGCAATGGCAGTTCTAGCAGGTGGGGTTAGGAAAAGTTTAACCTTATATAGTGAGCCAAGTTTTTTTATTGATGGTTTTGATAGTTTGATTGACGTGCATATCAAATTTAAGGTTGTCTACGATAAACCTAGGTGTTTTGTATAGGTGTCTGGGGAGATTATGGTGCCATTATTAGATTTTATGGAAAAGGATAATACAGAGGACCTACGAGTAGGGGAAAAAAGTAGCAGCTTAGTTTTGTTGGGGTTTAAGATCAGACGACGATCAGAAAGCCAATTTTCAATTATGTTAAAAGTATTCTGGGATGCACAGGCAATAAATTTAACGATAAAATCCATTTCCCTTCAAAAGCTATCATTCACCCAACTCATGATTTACAATGATGCTTACTACACACGCCTTAGCTTGCATAAATTTAACCCTACAAATTCTCCAAAGTGCCCACATTGCAAAGATGAAACTGCTGACCTTTTGCATATGTTCTGGAGCTGTAAATGTATATATAAACTTTGGAACTCACTGAAAATACAACTCCAAAAGATGGGATATCAAACAACAACGCTTACTTGGGAATTTATGGTATTGCATATCCCCCCAAATAACCTATCTAAAACCCAAATTATCATCCTAATAAATATTTTTATGCTAATGAAACTTTACATAGCTACTAACTGGCTGACCCCATCTAAAACCTCATGGAAAAACTTTAGGACCTTAGCGATAAAGCACATCTTAGCCCACAAATACATATTAAATAAACAAAACAAAAAGCCCTACAACTTGAAAACATGGGAACAAATATTTAATATTATACTGGCATAAAACATAGAACCTGAACTACCTCTTCAATATACACAATACAAAACATAACAATATTTGAAACTACACTTTTACAAGATATTAACCCTGGAGAAAATAACATATATATATTTCTTTCTTTTTTTTTACTCTTGAGAGAGTATGGAAGCATTCATGTAAATAATGTAAATATGTTGTAAGAATATTGTTAGAATTTCTGTTAGATCATCAATAGTATACCTTTTGAACAAATGTTCTGTAATGAATAAAAAAAAAGAAAAACAATAAAAAATATTATTGAAAAAAAAAGTATTCTGGGATAATGTCCACAGATCTGACTGAGAGGTATCAGAACAAATCAAAGTTGAGTCATCTGCATATTGAATGCAGTTTGCATCTGGGGTGATGGTATAGAAGTCATTAATAAAAATGGAAAACAGAAGAGGTCCTAGTACAGAACTCTGGGGGACTCCTCAGGGTGTTTGTTCTGCCATAGGACAGTCTGTAGTCTACCACTAAGATAAGATTGGAACCACTGGAGGTCTTGACTATCTAAGCAAATTGATTTCAGAGTGTGGATTAGTAGTTGGTGGTCAACCATATCGAAAGCCTTGGAGTGATCTAAAAGGAGGGCTGAGGATAATTTGTTGTTTTGGTTATGGTTTATGGCGTTAGAGAAGGCTAGGAGGGCTGAGGTGGTGCTATATGGCCTGCAGCCATGCTGAAAGTTAGCCAAGAGATTGTTTTGGATCAGATATTGCAGCAGTTGTCTGTGGATGCACTTTTCCATAATTTTAGCCAGTGGTGACACTATAGCTATGGGTCTGAAATTCGATAGTTAAGTGGACCTGCCACCTTCATGGGATATTTTTCAGATAGAGGGGATGAAAGCATCTACTATGGCTCAGTTGATTAGAATGGAGATGGGGTATGCTATGGCATCTGCAGCTTTTTTCAGATACTCAGCAGGGAGAAGATCAGCTGATATGGCAGTAGGTTTTAATTTTTTGATTAGGACTCGAATAAATGATGAGGAAACAGGTTTGGGAATAGCTGCCATTGAACTAGGGCAACTTGGAGGTAGCTGGCTAGCTAGGGACTGGATAGTCTCAGTGAAAAAACTATTGAAGGTGTTAGCGATATCCTCTGGGGATTTATCAATAGAGGCTGCAGGGGTTGGAGTGGTAGTTTGTCCCTGGTGCAGTAGTTTATTTATATCTGCCCAAAACTTGAGGGTTGTTTTGATTTTTATGTTGTAGATGGCAGTAGTAGTTTTTTTTTTTTTTTTTTTTTTTTTTATCTAGTAAAATGGATTTTTTAGTTTATTCCTTAGCTGTCTGTCTAATTTAATCTGGGCGGGGGGGGGGGAGGGGTTGTGGTACTCAATATGGCCTATGCTTTGTTTGAGTGTGATTTTTGATTTGGTGTCTTTAGAAAGCCATGGTGCAATTTTTGTTTTAGTTCTAATGGAGCGAGCAGGAGCATGAGAATTAAGAATAGCAAGGAATTTGTTATTAAAGTGAACAACAGCTTCTTCCAGGGGGCAAGTGTTTTAGGACTGACTGCATGATTTGAGTTGTTCATAGAATTTTGTAGGGTTAAAGTTCTTATTGTTTCTCACTGTTCTGAGGGTGGGCTGGTGGGGATTAATGGCTTTGTTTAATTATATAGGTAAGAAAGTGATCACTTGGGTCATCAGGGAGGGTCCCTGACACATACAGTTGGGGATGACTTATTGATGAGTATCCAATCTAGTATACTTTCTTTATGATTAGGTCTGCCTATCCTGGTGGGGGTGGATATCATCTGTGTAAACTCATACAGGTTTACATGAGTGGCTGGAGATTCCGAGGAACAGGTGTTCCAGTCTGTATTAAAATCTCCAAGTACTATGGTTTCTTGAGGGTAGGGATTACATAACCAGTGGAGGATATATCTTCTAGGGTAGTTATGCTGTTTCCTGAGGGGAATGTACATACAGACAATATTTATACATTTGTTTTTATTAATTTGCAGTTTGGTAGATAGAATCTCTGCGTTATTAACTTGGGATGGTTGTATGGGGTCCATAGTAACATTTAGTGTAGATTTGTAGAGTACAGCTACTCTGCTTCCCTTCCTGGTAATGCGGTCTAGCCCAAGTATGTTATACTCAGGTGGTTTAATACCTCATTATCTGAAGTTGATGGTTTTAGCCAAGTTTCAGTTAGACATAGTATATCAGGGGAGTGGACAGCTAAGAGGGCATGCAGGTTATGTACATTATTGTTTATGCTTCTAATGTGACAGGCCAGGAGGGAGTTAGGGGGCCTATTTATTGATAGCATTTCGGTAGGATTATTAGTACAGGAGTTAGATTTATCAAGAGTGGATGGGCCAGGGTTTGGGTGGATGTCCCCATCCATTGTGAGGTTATAGTGTAAGCTTATTGTAAGCTTCAAGAATTTATTTATTAGTTTTTGGTAGTGTTTGGATTTAGAGCTGAAGTATTTGGGACTTATAGGTTGATAGTTTATACAAGTTAAGGAGTTGGCTATAGGGCGATTTCTTAAGTAGTCTGTCGTATTTGATACTATTGGGGTGGTGGTTTGGCATTTTGGGTAATGAAATCCTAGGTAATACCAATTTTCATAAAAGGTGAGGAGATATGAAATAAGCATAAGGGGTAGCAGAGAAAATAGTAACATTGTATTGGGTGGGGACTTTTTAGTGGCGGTGACTATACATCTTTTATTGTGTTATCACTAGGATAAATAAACATGATAAGGAAAGGTAGTGGGAAATAAGGGGTGGTGGTTTCAATGAAGTAGGTAGTGTTGATTGGTTCTGTTAGGAGGGGGTGTAAATTTATTGCTATAAGTTTAGCACACTGAGAGCGGGTGGAAATTGGGGGCATGGCGGTGCACGGAGCGAGCCCAAGTGCAGCAAGGGCAAGCGGAGCAGGGCTTAGCCAGACCACAAGGTTCTTAGAGCCTGTGAATGTATGCAAGTAGAATAGGGATTTAAACTTTTTCTTTTCTTTCTTTTTTTTTTTTTTTTACTTCTTACTGTGTTCCTTTAGCATTTTAAGGGTTAGAACACTTTTTCAAAACTTAGTCTATATTTTTAGCGTGATTCCCCCAATTTTTGGTGATATAGAAGGAAATGCTTGTTTTGTAGCCACCAGGAATCCCCTAGTGAAAGCTACTGCAAGTTCGCCAATATTTTAGTGGTTTAGGGAATTAGATTTAATTTTAGGGTCTACCTAATAGTGCTGTAGACCCAGATCAGCATAAAATGTGATACAAAGAGAATTTAAAGATATCAACCTTAGCAGGTTTAATATTGCCGAGGGACAGTTAAAGACTTGCTGTTTAGGTTTCAGCAGGGTGGTGTCCTAGTTTTAACAGCCTTTCAGGATAGCAGTTAGAAGGGGATAGCACCTGACAGGAATGAAGTTAGAGAGAACATAAGTCACTAAAATATCATAGAAGCAGAGTGGAATTTAAGAATTTTTTGTAGGAGAATACACTGTAGGTATGAGAATGTGCAATACATACCACAGATGATAAGGCATTTTGCAAGCACATTAGACAGTATAAAGAAAACAATAAAGGTTTAAATTTTGTTGAAAGTTAACTATTTTGAAACGAGACTAGTACACTTACTTTAACTGTTTACAGGCAAATTTGCTGGCAGTCAGCCATTAGCTAGTACCTTCAGTGATGCAGATGAAATTAAAGGTGTGTCCCATAATTACCTTATCAATCTTTAAAAGAGCATAAAAGCATTATGGCTAAGAAAAACGACAACTTCAGCAGTACCAAACAGACTAATCAGATACTTTTTTGGAAAATGTTGTTGACAGTGTAAGTGGATGCCCACTGTTTCTATTTCAGGAAACCTTAAAAGTGCTGCAGTGTTTCTGAAATGTGGAAGGGAGACTGTTGTAACTTTTCTAAAGGGAAGAGATTCTAATTCCTTGGACAATTATAGACCCATAATCCTTACCTGCATTTTGGATAAGAACCTTGTTGCCTAACAGCTCTGACTATTCTTTCAAAGTAAACATGTGCAAAGCCATTTCTCAACACTGCTTTACAGGAAATAGATCATGCCTCACAAACATGTTGATTTTTTACCAGTATGTTTGTGAAATTAAGGATCACAGCTTGGTAGTTGTAGTAGTTGAACATGATTTGGTTAAGGTGCTTGACAACCTCCCTCATAAGGGAATTATGAATTGTTTGTCCACATAGAAGGTGAACTGATTTCTAGGGAGGTGGATAGCTAATAGGCTTGATAACAGGAGTAGTAAAGTTATTCAGATAATTAACAGTAAGTTCATAGGTAGGTACTAGGCTATTGGCCCTAGGGCCTATATAAGCCTAGCCAAAAGGTGCCCTGGCTTTCGCCACCCAAGAAAATTATTTTCCTGTGCCACTGTTGAGCAGAGCCACAGAAGTGATCCCCGGGGTGAATTTCCTATCTCCCATCCAATCATCAAGATTTTTCTTGAAGAGTGCTAATGAGGAGCTTTGTTTGATATAGATAGGTAGTTTGTTCCAGAGTATGGGAAGTGTCTGGGACAGGAATCTATCCCTCCAGCATGTTCTGTTTATTGTGGTGACAAGGTTTAGGTCCCTAGAATGTGCAGCTCGTAGGGATTGGGATTTCTTTAAGTGGAGCATGTCTAAAAGCTCTGGGTTTGACATAGCTTTGTGTGTTAGGCAGAGATTGCCTCTGAGTAGGCGATATGCGACCAGAGTAAAGCTGCAGTTTTTTGAGACTGTCTGTGTAGGCAATTTGTTTGAGGCCAGTAATCCTCTTTGTGAGTTATTTCTGCAGCCTTTCCAGTTGTTGTAGATGTCTTGTGAGGTACATACCAAAAGGGGCATTGTACTCTGTAATGGGTCTAATGGGTGATGAGTAGAGGGGAACAATAACATCTTTTTTTCTGGATGAGAAACCTTTTGTGATGGTGCGCCACGTAGAATGATTTCCTGACAATTGTGGCAATGTGATTATCACAGGAGAGACTACTGTCCACCTGTGTCCCAAGGTCTCATCACACTTTTGGTGTTAAGTAGACTACCGCCTATGTGGTAGTTCATGGGTACAGAGTTTTTACCAAAAGGGATGACTATGCACTTTTTGGCATTGAGCTTGAGGCCATGGATTTGACACCAGGTGTCTGTCTCAGCGAGGCCCTTTTGTAGGATGTCCACATCTTTTGGAGTTTTGATTATGGCTCCTAGTTTGCAGTCATCTGCGAACTTAGTTAGCCAAAGACCTTCTGTGTTAGCTTGTACTTCAGAGAAGTAGATACCAAACAGGAGAGGACCCAGGACTGAAACCTGTGATACTTCACTTGTCACTGGTCTGAAGTTGGACTTTCACAGTATGGGTTCTGACAGTGAGCCATTTGGCAACCCATCTTGTGACACAGGGAGTTATATCTAGTTTAGTGAGTTTATGTATAATTCCAGAGTGGGGATGGTGTTGAAAGCCTTGGCGAGATCTAGATAGGCTGTGTGAACCACCTTACCCTCATCTACGGCTTTGGTGACTGCTTCAAAGAAGTCCATCAGGTTTAGGAGACATGATCTGCCTTTTACAAACCCGAACTGGGTGGGTTCCTGAGTTTGGAGATTACCAATGTCATTGTTTATAAGTTCCATGATGATACGTTCCATAGCCTTGCAGACCAGGCACGTTAGGCTAATGGGGCGGTAGTTTCCAGGGTCTGTGGTGGCTCCCCCTTTGTGGAGTGGGATAACCGTCCCTGTGCGCCATTCAGTGGGCACATAGCCTGAGGTGAGGCTATGATTGAATATGGTACTTAGGTGGGGTGCCAGTTTGTTCTGTAGTTCATGTAGAATACAGCCTGGGATGTTGTCAGGTCCCATGGATTGCTGTGTTCTTGGCTTTGGATAGTGTGTTTTTACCTGTGTAGCCGTGATTACAAGAACTTTGCATTCTTCTGGTATAGAGATGGGCCCTTTAGGGGATGACAGGTGGGTAAAATTAGCACTGAACCTATCTGCCAGGATGTTGGCAATATCAGTTGGTTCTGTATATATTATTTTATTTATATGAATATATTTAGGGTATTTTAACTAATGTGCATGTTGGATTTTTTGTAAGAATCATTTTGGTTTTTATTAGTTCAAAACAAATTGTTTTTTAGACTTTTAAACATGTATTAAAGAAGTTTTTGTAATTTGAATATGCATATTCATGAGTTATACATGCATATTCATGTTTTGAAGGGATTAATTGATTGTAGGGTTTGATTGGTTCTTTTTTCAAGCCGCTAGTTTAAATTTGGTGTAAATTCTGTCCTTTGTAATTTCTTTGCTTTTTACATCTGACGAAGTGTGAAACGAAAACGTATTAGCAAGACTTACAACGTTCGTGTATTTGGGTGTTTTTGCACAAGAATTGCTTAATAAACTATATTCTCCGCTTGCACTCTCCCTTTATTGAACTTCCACAGCGATTTTTTGTGGTTTCTGTATATGTAGTGCCATTGTGCTGTAACACAGAGCAGATCTCAGTGTTGCCATTGAGATTCTTGACATAGCTATAGAATGCTTTATGGTTGTCTTTAGAGTCAGTGGCGATTTTGTTTTCGTAGCTAGCTTTGGAGGATTTTATGAGGGATCTCAGCTTCTTACTGAGGCTGACCAGGGAGTTTCTCCAATCATGGGATTTTACTCTTTTTTTTTTTTTTTTTTTTTTGCAGCAGTTTCTTTCTTCTGTTGTAGAGTTTGTTTATGGCAGGGCTCCGCCAGATTGGCTTCCTTTTTTTGGAGGGATAGCATCTTGGTTTTGTTATGGATTGCACAATCCATGCACTCGTGTAAGTGCGTATAAAGTGCATTTGTGTAGAATTCAGCAGTCATACCTCTGTTGTCTGTTAGCATGGGTGTTGTGAAGTTTGCCACTTCTGTCTTAAGAAGCATGAAGTTGGCTTTGGAGAAATTTTTTTACTGTGGTTTCCCTAATGGGCGGTGGGGGAGGGATGTGGATGTCTAGGGTGATTAGCTTGTGGTCGGATCTGACCAACGAGGAACTGACCTCTGGTGTCGAGCACCGGTTGCCCATGTTGGTAATAACCAGGTCTAGGATATTGCTGCCCCTGGTGGGGGTGTGGATAAGTTGATCCATGGCATTGGAATTTATGAATTCCAAAATACATTGAGCACAAGAGTTGGTACATGAGTAGTTTTCCCAGTTAATGGTAGGGTAGTTGAAATTGTCCATTATTAGGGTGTTAGGTCGTGCCCTAATATTTTCCAGTGTATCAAGAAATGACGAGTCTGAATCCTGGGGGCATGGTGGGGGAATCTGTAGCAAGCTATAATTTGGATTGCAGTCTTGCCCAGAGTTAGTTGCACTTGGATAATCTTAGATGCATTATGCTGAGCAACTAGCCTGGAGGTGTGAATATCCTTAAAGAAAGAATATGGACACGCCTCCGCCTTTAGTGTTTTGGTCCAGGTTAGGTGGCCGAAAGGTGTGGTATGAATTATAGCCTGGTAATGCAGGGGGTACTCTCTGGAGCCTTGACCCAGGTCTCTGTCACTGCACAGATGTCGATGTTCTTTATTTTAAGGAGTGCCTAGAGTGAGTGCATTTTGAGGTTTAGACTTCTAGCATTGAGTAGCAGTACTCTCAGATTCTTCTTGCTTGTACCTGTTACGGTGGTGAATTTGACGTTTGAACCTTGCGTAAAAAAAGGCACTATAGGGGTGGCTAGAGCATTAGCCAGTATCCGGAATCTCAGAGGTGACAGGTGCAGGCCATCTCTGGCAAAGCATTGTGGTTTGTCGAGCATGTCATCCCAGGCAGACAGATACTGGATCCCCATAGAATGACACCAGAAGCTTAGCCAATTGTTGAAGTCAATCATTTTGTCCTTGTACTGTGGTATCATTCTGGGTGATGGCAGGATGCTACTCAGGGCTAGGGTCATACCTGCCTGGGCTACAAGATCGGACAGCTCTTCCATATCCCTTTTCATGTAGTCCAGGGAGGTACATCTCAGGTCATTCACACCAACATGGACAATGACAGAGTCATATTTGTACTTGTTGTGGAGTGGCCTGAGTGCATGCATTAAGTGGCGGATCCTGGCACCTGACAGGCAGCTTGACAATAAATTCCTCCTTGTTTAGCCTGGTGAGTGGAACATCAGTGTGCCTGACTATAGAGTCACCTATGACTAGAGTGTTGGGTATGTTGTTATGCCTTATGGGCTGTGGTTAAGTGGCACACTGAGTTTGTGGGCTTTGTGTCATTTGGGTTGTGTTGGGGGGTGGAGG
This sequence comes from Protopterus annectens, assembly GCF_019279795.1. NCBI lineage: Eukaryota > Metazoa > Chordata > Ceratodontiformes > Protopteridae > Protopterus > Protopterus annectens. The sequence goes on from NC_056735.1 coordinate 1,895,303,176, forward strand.
TTGCTTAGATTTGTGCTTTGGAGGTCCCTGTTGCTTGGGCAGGTTTTTACTGAGAGCCTCCGCGAATGTAGGTGTGCATTTTGTGTTTCTATGTGTGTGTTTTGGTGGTGTAGGTTTTGAGGGACTATGTGCTGTGTGTGGTGCTAGTGTTTACCTTCTCCTCTTGACTGCCTAGTCCAGTCTTGGGTGAAGAGAGTTTTGCTTCCAGTTTGGCTAAATAAGTGCATCTCTCACAGGTTGTAGTGTTGGGTGGTAGGAGGAGAAGGTTGTCTGTGTGCATGAGGCAATTGCTGCATTGCCCCAAGATGCCCAGATTCATCAGGTAGGCAGGAGAAAACAGCGGGAGCTGACCCTTAGACATGCCTGGATAGGTACTTCCCCAGGGGTTTTTGCTTGGCCACTCACTGTTAGTTATTTTTATGTCTGCGTGCCTGCTGGTAAATGACACTGATACCAATAAATTTGCAGATATGAAAATAGGAGCAATATTAAACTTGGTAAAATACCAGTTTAAACTACAGAATATATATTGGACCAACTTGTATGATTGGGCAAAATGTAACGGTGTGAAATTTAATGAAAAAAATGATGCACTTTGTCAAATCAAAAAATTGTTATCCTTATGCAATTGATAAAATTCTAGAGAAGGTAGAGTCTGAGAGAATCTTGGAGTGCTGATAGATAAAGCATTTTCTTTTTATCCACACAAGAATGATGTAACTAAGAAGTCCATCCATCTACAACCCCCTTTTTCCCATTTATTTTTTGCACGAGGTGTCATTTCTGGCTAGCCCTGCTGCAGTAGTTCTTCCACACCACACACTCAAACCTATGGCTGATTCAGTGTCCAGTCCAACTACTACATAGGTTCATAGGTAGATACTAGGCTATCTGCCCTAGGGCATTTATAAGCCTAGCCAGAGTGTATTTGGCTTCCGCCTCCCTATTAGATTAGCCTACTGTGCCTCTGTAAAGTAGGTCACAGAAGGTACCCTTTTAAGATTAGTTTACTGTGCCTCTGTCTAGCAGGGACACAGGAGAGATCCCAGGGGTGAATTTGCGATTTCCCATCCACGCGTCCAAATTTCGCTTGAAGAGGGTCAGCGAGTGGTTATGTCTAACATGAATTGGGATTCTATTCCAGAGTGAGGGGAGCCTCTAGGAAATGAATCTGTCCCTCCAGCATGTCCTATTTATTTTTGTGCTGAGGTTTAGGTCCCTGGAGCGTGTAGCTCTAAGGGACTTGGATTTTCTGAGGTGTAGCATGTCAATTAATTCTGGGTTTGACATGGCTTTGTACGTCAGGCATAGATCGCCTCTGAGTAGGCGGTAAGCAACTGAGTAGAGCTGGAGTTTCTTTAGTCGAGCTGCATAGGACATCTGTTTGTAGCCCATGATCCTGTTGGTGAGGTACTTTTGGGGTCTCTCCAGTTGCTGCAGGTGTCTGGTAAGGTACATCCCAAAAGGGGCATTGTATTCAATTATGGGCCTGATGAGTGACAAGTAGAGGGGCACAATGACCTCTCTTGATCTAGATGTGTGAACCCTTTCGTGATAAGATGGGCTATATAGAAGGTCTTTCTAACCACTTTGGCAACGTGATTATCAAAGGAGAGATTACTATCTACGTTGGTCCCCAAATCTCTTAATTACTACTTCCGTACTTAATGGATTACCACCTATGTGGTAATTTGTGGGCACCTTGTTTTTCCCAAAGGGGATGACTATGCACTTTTTAGCATTTAGCTTGAGGACGTGGTTCTGGCACCAAGCATCCATCTCTGTGAGACCCTTTTGGTGGATGCTTGTGTCAGCTGGAGATTCGATTATGGCCCCCAGTTTGCAGTCATCTGCGGACTTTGTCAGCCATAATCCCCCCGTGTTAGCCTGAACCTCAGAGAAGTATATACCGAACAAGAGAGGTCCCAGAACTGAGCCCTGTGGGATGCCACTTGTAACTGGTTTGGATTCGGACATGGCACCTGCGATTCTGACCATGTGGGTTCTATCTCTGAGCCAGTTTGCAACCCATCTTGTGATATACGGGTTGATATTTAAGCTGGTAAGCTTATTTATGATGCCCGAGTAGGGTATTGTGTTGAAGGCTTTTGCGAGGTCCAGGTAGGCTGTGTGGACTACCTTGCCCTCATCTATGGCTTTGGTAACTGTTTCAAAGAAATCAACTAGGTTTAAGAGGCAAGATCTGCCCTTAAAGCTGAATTGTGTAGGGTCCAGTGTCTGGAGACTCCCAATGTCTTTGTTTGAATTCCATGATAATACGCTCCATAGCTTTACAGACCAGACTAGTCAGGCTTATGGGGCGATAGTTTCCGGGGTCCGTTGTGGCACCACCTTTGTGGAGTGGGACCACTGTAGCTGTACGCCATTCTTTGGGTACATATCCTGTAGTAAGGCTAAGTTTGAACAGTGACTTAATGTGAGGGTTCAGTTCTGCTTGGAGCTCGTGTAAGACGCAGCCTGGGACACCGTCCGGTCCCATAGATGCTGTGTTTTTTGCTTTGGAGAGGGCAGCTTTCACCTGTGCATCTGTGATGTCAGGGAGGTTACATTCAGTTGGGATAGGCGTTTGCTCCTTTGGGGGGGAAGAAGTTTGTGTTGAATCTGTCTGCCAGGATGTTGGCTATGTCTGTAGGTTCGGTATATTTTGTACCGTTATGCAACAATTCGGAGCATATCTGGGAGTTTCCGCCCATGTTTCTGACATAACTAAAGAAGGCCTTGTGATTATATTTAGTGTCTAGGGCAATTTTTCTTTCGAAACTGGCCTTTGATGATTTTATGAGGGATCGAAGTTTCTTGCTAATACTGATCAGAGATGCCTTCCCTTTTTGGGATTTTGCTCTGTCATGTAGTAGCTTCCTCCTTCTGTTGTATAGCTTATTTGGCCGGGGTCCACCAGACCGGTCTCCTGTTTTTGGGGGGGAGTGAGTCTTGGTTTTATTTGGGATAGCACGATCCATGCATTCCTGCAGGTGCTCATAGAATGCATTTGTAAAGGATTCTGCGGATTGGGCTGTATTATCCTCTGGCCCAGGGGCTTTGAAGGATTCCACCTCAGTCTTGAGAAGTGCAAAGTTGGCTTTGGAGAAATTCTTTACAGTGATTTCCTGGGCTGGGAGTGGGGACGGGATATGGATGTCCAGGGAAATTTGTTTATGGTCTGATCTTACCAATGAGGGGTTTACCTCTGGTGTGGAACAGAGTCCCCATGTTGGTGATGACCAGGTCCAATATGTTGTTCCCTCTTGTGGGAGTGGTGACCAGTTGTTCCATTGCGTTAGAGTTTATAAATTCAAGGAACCGTTGGGCGAGGGTGTTTGGGCTTGAGTAGTTTTGCCAGTCAATGTTTGGGTAGTTGAAGTCACCCAATAACATAGTGTTTGGAGAGACCTTCATATTCTCCAGTGTTCTCAGGAATGCCAAGTGGGGTTCCTGTAATAGTGAGGGTGTTCTGTAGCAGGTTACAAACTGAAAGGCAGTTTTGTCTGCTGTTAGTTGCACATGGATGGTTTCCGATGCTTCGTGCAGTGCCACTAACCTGGAGGTGTAGGTATCTTTGATGAATATAGATACTCCCCCTCCTTTTGTGCTTCGGTCTGAGTTTTGGGGCCAAAACGCATGGTATGAGTTATAACCTGGTAGTGCTGGGGTGCTCTCAGGAGCCTTGAACCAGGTTTCTGTTACTGCACAGACATCGATTTTCTCCATACTGAGGAGAGTCTCGAGTGCGTGCATCTTGAGGTTTAGACTTCTGGCATTGTGTAGCCTTACCTTTAGTTTTTTTTATCTTTGGGTTGTCTATGGAGGTGGGTTTGTCCTTTGAGCCTTGCCTAAAAAAGGCACTATGGGGGTGGCAAGAGCCTTGGCCAGTATACGAAAGCCTAAGGGTGACAGGTGCAAGCCGTCCCTAGCGAAGCAATGTGGCTTGTCGAGCATGTCATCCCAGGCTGACAGACACTGGATCCCCTTTGAATGACACCAATACTTTAGCCAGTTGTTGAAACTGATCATTTTGTCTTTATACTGTGGCATCATTCTTGGTGAGGGCAAGATGCTACTCAAGGTCAGGGACATACCAGCCTGGGCTACATGGTCAGAGAGCTCCTCTTTGTCTCTTTTCATGTAGTCCAAGGAGGTATGTCTCAGGTCATTCACACCAGCATGGACAATGACGGAGTCATACTTGTACTTGCTTTGGAGTGACCTGAGTGCTTGCGTTATGTGGCGGATCCTGGCACCCGACAGGCAGCTTACAGTGACCTCCTCCTTGTTCAGTCTGGTGAGTGGGACGTCAGTGTGCCGGACAATAGAGTCCCCTATAACAAGTGTATTTGGTGTGTTTGGCCTTATGGGCTGTGACTGTGAGGCACACTGATTTTGTGAGATATGTGATTTGTGGGTATTGTTGAGGGGTGGCTGTTGCTTGGATATCTGCTTAGGAGGACTTTGCTGTTTAGGCAGATTTTTATTTAGAGCCTCCGAGTATGTTTTTGTGTGTTTGTGTTTGGTATGCAAATGCAATAGGTCTGTGTGAGACTGGATTTGTGGTGTGGGTGGTTACCTTTTCCTCCTGACTGACTGTGCCAGTCTTGGGTTGAGAGAGCTTTGCCTCCAGTTTGGCTTTGTAACTGCATCTCTCACATGTATTAGAGTTTGTTGGAAGGAGGAGAGGGTTGTCTGTGTACATAAGGCAAATGTAACATTGCCTCAAAATTCCCAGATTCACCAGCTGGACTGGAGAGTAACCTTGAAACTGACCCTTGGACATACCAGATTAGTATAGGGAACTGCTTTTTAATGATCAGATTAGGGAAGGGAACTGGTTTTTCACTTGATCAGGAAGGACCAATCGTGAGTCTAATACTTACGAGAAGTCAAGGAGGGTGTAGTGCTTTAGTTAGTTAGTGTTTCCTTATAAGAGCTGAGCAAGTGCAGGGCTTTAGAAAGAGAATAGAGTGATTACTTTGAGAGTTTGAACAGTCCTGAGGGAAAAAGTGAAGAGCAGACTTTGTGGAGCCTGGAATAGTTTAAACCTGTTTAGGCGGCGCTGCCCGACGCTGCTCAGTGCGCAAAACCGCGCAAAAAAAGAGTTGTAGGGTTTTGAGAGAGAGATCAAGGAGTTTAGAATTGACCCAAAATGGCCAACAAAACTACAGCTTCTAGGTAGTAACCACTCCTCCAGGGACAGGCAGGCTGTTCAGTGTTTACCACTCTCACTGCTGAACACAGACACTTCCCTTTAGCCCAAGCAAGCACTGGCCTTCTAGAAACTTCCAAACAGTTCAGAACAGCAAATCTGTAACTGAACTTTCTTAACTTTCAGAAAGTGGGGAAAAAGCAAGATTTTTTTTTTTTTCTTTTTGTTGTAGTTTAAAGGTAGCAGAGATACACAAGCAGCAAAATAATCACAACAGTGCAATAAATGACCCCACACTTGAGTGCTAGGCCAAAATCAGGTAAAATATGGGAGGAAACCAGAGCACCTGGAGGAAAACCACACGAACACAGGGAGGACATGCAGACTCCACACAGAAGGCACCCCTGCTAAGAATCAAACTGAGGAACCTTTTGCTTTGAGGTGACAGTGCTATCCTCTGTGCTGGCTCCCACTGTGCAGCCCTGTAACTAAGAACTGTTACTATGAAATAAAAACAGTACTAAGGACCCATGAGCCGCAGGAAAGCTGCAGCATTGATCCAGATCACCAAATCTTTTATCACGCCTATTTTGGAATATGAAATGTCTGTCTGTATTCATAATAAAACTCTAAACAGGTTGGAAAGTATCCAAAGCTGTTTCACAAGGCAGTTTACTCTTTGAAGCATCTTGAGTTACAGAAAAAGATTTAAAAATAAATCTCTCATCACAGTCAACTACAGACTTGAAAGAGGGGATTTAATTTTGATGTATAAAAGTAATCACAATGATAGCTATGAAGCTACAACAGGGATTTCATTTTTTTCTCCATCCTTTAACTCTAGGAATGCAAAGTAGTACTGATTTCATGACCGAGTTAGAACTTCCTTGCAATGACTTTTCATATTAGAATGGAAAAGTGGCAACATTTTCCTAAAACTGCGTTTGAGAAGCTTAAATTCATTGATGTCCTTTTTTTTCATATTTTAATTGTCACTTAAGACATGGGCAAATGTTCATTCTAAAGATCCACTTCCAGTTCTTTTGTCTCTGTTACAATATTCAGTACTTCAAATACAGTTGGTTTATACTTTGATTTCAGTTTTCCAGTAACTGCTGTGTGGCAGCTACCAGAATTAAACCTAACAAGGCCTTACTATGTCTAGGCAATTCAGATCCTGTATCCCAAATCAACATTTTCCTTAGTTACACCCATTTGCTCACCCAGTACTTCTGACAAGAGTATTCTGACAAGAGTATTCTGTAGGAAGTTTGTAAAGGCTGCAAATTCATTACACCCCCCCTTCCCAAAACACGTTTCCAGCTACTTTTTCTTCCCCATTGCCTCTCTGACATTTCCTATCTACCTGAGGAAAAATTCTTTGGAGTATATTTGGAGTATAAACATACCTATAAAAACACTTCCAAGCAAAAATTCTGAATCTTCTACATTTTGTTGCATATTTGGGAGCCATACATATGCCCTCCCAGTGTTTCCTTGAGAATAGCTTATCCTGTCTTTCTTTCCAATTATATCTAACCTCCTCTGATTCCTGTAGTTATTGTGCAGCATTTTATATGCCCTGCTAATTATCCCTTGTTTTTATCGCAACTTCTGTTCTAGATTTGATTATAAAAAAACAACCAGAACAAGTCTTTCACTAAAGATTCCCCTATCCCTTTCTCTTTGCCTATATGCAGATATCAATCCCTGATAGGGAAAGCAGTCTCTAGCCTGCAACCCAGATGTCATTTTGGCCTCTCTTCCCATTCTGTTTACTTTCCCTCTCTAGATAATTGCTCCAACTACATTGGTTCCTTGCCAGTTTCTCCAATAAATTCCAGCTTCCTCTTGCCTGTTCTGCATACCCCTAATTGCAGTTATCACTACTGGCAAAATGTCCTTTCTCTGTTTTTGTGTTGGCTTAGTTGTTAGAATACTTTCTGCTATGTTATTAATATAATATTCTTTGTGGCTGTTGTTTTCCTGAAGGAGTTGCATCTAAAATCCCACTCTGTCATTGCCTGAATTTCCCCCAACCTCATCATCCCTTTCCACTTTAAATTGTAGTTGTCTGCTTGTACTTTGTATATGAGCCTTAATCGTGTAACTCTAAAAATATCCCTTCAAGTCAGATAATCCTAAACCATCTTGTCCTGTTGGAAGGATCTGCTTATCCCAGTTGACCTTTACCCTTTCCCCTCAGATAAAATCCTTCAAGTCTTACTGTCCACAACTTCTCTCCTAGTTGGTAAAATATGCCTGACCTGTATTTAAAACTAAAGGGACTAAAAATGTTTTCACTGCTTGCATCTTGCTATATCTACATGGTTTACTTTGAAAATTACAAGTAAAGGTTTGACGAAAACGTGAATGTCAAACCATAGTTGGTTAATTCCTGTTTTCGCTAACCTGCACTATTGCGAGTGTGCAGTTTAGTGAATGCTACTGTGCATTCGCACATGTCATCAGAGTTATGGCTACAGATTGTGGTACAGTGGGAATTGGGAGATTACCCTTTTCCCCACTGTAGTGCAATCTTGGAGTTGCAATATATTGTTTGCAATATATTTGTGTGTGTGGGGGAGGCAGCTCTCCATATGAGGGGTGCAGGGGGGCACAGCCCCTTGCAAAAAACATTACATTTCATTATGTGATATGCAGCATATTAATTAAGACAGAATGTCGAAAGTGCGAATTCAAATGTTTCACTATATGCACTTCAACATTCTGTCCTAATTAATGTGCTGCATGTCGCACATCTGAATCGAAGATGTGAATGAACTTTGTTGTGCACTTCGATATTCTCATAGTAAACCTATCCACATCCCTAAACAAGAGCTTCCTGTCTCCCAATTTTTGTATTATCTTTTTTCAGTCTCTTCCCACATATCCTTAACTGCCATAACATAATCCTTTTTAACCCATAATCCTAAATACTTAATTTTATCATTTTGTCATAATCTTATCATTTCATCATAAGTGTGGACCATTCATGTTAGAGTGCATAGTTTATAGCCTTTGTTTTATCTACATTAATTTTATATCCCAAAAAGGCTTGAAACTGCCTCAGTATGTTCCACAATTTGAGATGTCCTTTTCTGGTTTTATTAGTTGCAAAATATTGTCTACAAATAAAGGCAACTTTTATTGATTACCATACCAATTTTATCCTTGAATTTCTGCGTCCCTTATTTTCTTTGCCAGTGACTTTAAATATAAAGCAAATAACAAAGGGGAAAGAATATACCCATGCCTGGTTCCACAGTTCAGACATGACTCATCAGAAAGGAACCCTCCCATTTTAATTTTTGCCTCTGATCCTTCATGTATCCTCCTAACTAACCTTATTCTATCAGAAAATGCAAATGCTTCCATTGGCCTACTCATAAAACCCCAGCTTACTGTATTGAATGCTTTCTCAACATCAAAACCCAACAACAACAGTTGTATTTTCTTGTACTTTGCTTCCCATCGAATCCTCATTGTTCTATTAATGTGAAATATTTGCCTCCCCTCCACAAAACCACATTGATCCATATCTATCAATTTTTGGCAATACCTTTGCCATTCTTTTATCTATTATAGACATAAATGCTTTATAATCATGGTTTAAAATTGAAATGGGCCTATATGAAGTTGGGTCTCATGCGTCTTTACCTTCTTTAGGTATTACAGCTAACACAGCCTGTTGGTGCTTTCCCTCCTTTTCTGTTAAACAAAACCTTCAAGATCTATATCACTTTCTTCTGTCTTTGCTTCCAAACTTCCACAGAAATCCCATCTAATCCTTGATTTTCCTGCAGATTGATTGTACATCACTGTTATCTTGTCTTCTCCTATCTTGACTGTTAATTGTTGAGCCTCATCTACCTCTAACCTTAGCTTAATTAAGTCTTCCATAAATATTTCCATTTGCACTTTTTCTTGATTTCCACATTTCTCTGCTTTACACAAATTTTCATAAAATTTCCAAAATATCTCTAGTACCTCTATAGGATCTCTGTTTTTGTGCTGTGGAGTTATTAAAATGGTTGCTTAACAACAATCTTTGTAAACTCATGTATATTAAACAGATACTCCCTTATTTTCTCATTAGCACGCTGCAGTTGCACCTGTTGTTCTGTGAGAATGCATTTATTCAATTTTTTAAGCTTTGTCAGCCTCTCTAAAGAATTCCCGCTACTTCTTAACCATATATCCATCTGTATTATTTCTAAACTATTCTTAAACTGCACTTTCATTTTATCCCACTCACTAGCTATAATTTAAAAAGAAATCTTCCCTAACAACTCTTGAATAATTTTTGCTACCAATTCCTTAAATGGCTCTCTTTTTAACAGGTAGATTGGGAAGCTCCAGTGTCTCATTTTCACTACATTACCCTGTTTTTTATCTTGGTTGTTACTGGCACGTGATCTGAAATAGTTATTGGATGTGTGTTGAAGCTTTCAATTAAAATGCACATTTCTGGAAGATATACTTTCTGTGTAGTCTAGTCCGCTTATTTTACCTTTGGGAGTAATATATAAATTATCTCAATTCCTACTAACAAATTTGTCTTCCATGCCAAATATTTTCATACATTTCTTCATAAATCTACTATAATTTGTTATATGCTCCTTTCTAAATCCCACAGATACAATCCTCACTGTTGTAAATCAAATTCCAGTACCCAACTGTAAGTAATATTTCATGCAGAAAGCTGATTATTTCTCTCAAAATTTTCTTAAGCTTCATAATAGCAGTTATAGATGGAATAAAAATGCATGCCAATGTAGTCCTCCCTCGCCAGTAACCCCTTACAACCACAAATCTACCACTATTATTTTTCTCCTCTCTCTATTGGAGCTACTCTAGCAATTGATATAAGTACTCCCATTTTCCCTTTTTCCCCCGATACTCTGCTGAAATCATTTCTTTGTCAGTTTCAGATGCTCATTTCTTTCCAAGTGTGTCTCATGTAGCATTGCTATTTGCACTCTGCATTTCTTAAATAATTTAATACTGTTTCCTTATATCTTTGAGACTATTCATATTCTAAAATGACTTGCTATGTCTACACTAAACATATTCCCACCTATTTGACAGCTTTTTTAAAATGTCTGTTCAAGCTTTCGTGTTGTGTGTACTCACTAATGTTTAGCAGGTTGATTTTTTATACAGTTTCTTGTCATTTCCATTTTGACTTATGTCATATTTTACAAGACTTTGTTGTAATGAAAATCCTCAAACAAAAAAAAACACACCCACCTACCCATAACCTGTTAACTTAAAACAAACACACAAAGCTATATACAACTTAAATTAATGAAGTATAACCCTCCTGATAAGAACAGTTGTTCCAAATTGCCTGTGCTCCTACTTACAGTAATTGCAGTCTGTTCTTGCTTTATCTTTGTTCCCCTCCCAGATGTAAAAAATAGTTTGTATATTTTCAGAAGATACTTTTAGCCATAAAAGTGCTCTGTTTTTATTGCATACCAGTCATCTTGTATCCTTTGAAACCTAAGAATAGCCTACATAGAATTGAAGGATTGTATTTGGGAGGGGAAGAGGGCAAACGTAAAGTGGGCTAAGTTGATCCTCTCAATAGAACCAAGGGTATAGGATTACCCGATTTGAAGGGGCATTTTGGAGCTATACACAGTTGAGGCTCCTATACATAGCTCAAGCAGAAAGCTATAATTCAAAGTGGAAAGCGATGGTGATGAAATGAGGGTGCTCAAGAAGCAAGGAGAGACTGAGATTTTTGAGTGCAGATCCTCAATGAGAATGACAATAACTATACAGAACATTATGTTAATAAAGTAGCAGAAAGTATTCTAAGAACTAAGCCAACACAGGGATGGAGAAAGGAAATTCTGGCAGTAAGGATGACTGCAATTAGAGGTACAGAAAATAGACAAGAGGGGGGCTGGAATTTACTAGAGAAAACTGGCAAATGAGCCCAAGGTATTGTGAGCACATAATTAGAGAGGGAAGGGAAATAGAGTGGGAAGAGGCCAAGAATTCATTTGGATTGCAGGTAGAGATTGCCTTCCCTGTCAAGAATTGATATCAGAGTGTATGCAAAGAGAAAGAAATAGGGTATACTAAGTGAAAGACCAGCACTTGTAGATTTTTAGTAGAATCTAGAACAGAAGCTGCTGTTAAAGGGATATTTAGTAGGGTGTATACAATATTGCTTGATAACTTTAGGAGTAAATCAGACGAGGTTAGAAAAAGATTGTGAAGAGAGATTGGATGAGCAATTCACAAAGAAATGATGGGGAGATGTATTTATTTCTCCAAAATATGCAGCAGAGTCTAGAAGATTTAGAATCTTTTCTTGGAAGTGTTTACATATGTATTTTTATACCTCAGACTCCAAAGAATTTTTCCTGAGTTAGATTGCAAATTTTGGAGCGATGGGGAATAAAGAGGTAATTGCAAACATAATGATAAGTTGACAGACTAAAGAATTATTGCGGAGTGCTCTCTCAGGAATACTGGATGAGCACATTGTAGTAAGTAAGGAAATTATTTTTGAGCTGTGGTACAGAATTGGAATACGCTAGATGTAGTAGGGCCTTGCTGAGTTTAATTCTGGTGACTGCCAAAAAAGCAGTTACTAAAAAATGGAAATTAAAGTCTAAACCAACAGTACTATAAGTAGTGAATGTAGCAACAGAGATGAAACATGTTAAAGTGGGATCTTTAGAAAAGGGTAGGAGCATATTGTATAGACAAAATGGGAATTGTGGGAAAAAATATGCAAAATAATGTTTTGAAGGAGGAATGAGGTTTAAGGGAAGTCTGGAATTTAATGAGCTATATGTTTGATAACTGGATAGATTGTAAGTGGTATGCAATGTTTGCAACTGAAAATGTCAATATGGTTTATTTTCATTTATATATATATATATATATATATATATATATATATATATATATGTTTGATTGCATCTGTCTTAAGTGATAATTTAATAAAGATGTTTCTGTCTTAAAAAAGGGTACTCTACATCTGCCTTTAGCCACATATTTCTCAATCAGAACGTTTGTCTACTAAAAGAATACTGTTTGTTGCATTCACTGTTCTCTTATTTACTTGCTTACACAAAACCTTGTTAGATTAAGCCAAAGACCTTAATCCAGATATTCACCTATGCAAAAATAAGAGAAAGACATATCTGTTCTACATTTATTACAATCTGTGCACTTTTACACCCCTCCCCACCACCTCAGCAACTGAGGGTTATACATATTAACTTAAATGCTTTTTTCCAGCCTTTCTTCTCATTTTACATTGTGATGCTTACATTTCTTAAAACTAAAAAAGTACACTTGCTTACTTTAGTATCTTTATTGCAGACAGCAGTAACTGAAAATTATTTACTATAAAATGTGCAATTTATATCATGAAATGTTTTATACAAATACTATTAATAAGAAAAATTGTTTTACTTGAAGTTGCTTTTTCCCCTTTCCTGTTAGTCATTCCAAGTGTTAATGTCATGAAGTTGGATATATGCTTTTCAGTTCTCCACAAATTCAACAAAAGTCCAGTCTTTCCCCTTTTCTTGCAAAACCATATTTCACAAATGTGATTGATACATTACAATCATTTATTCACTAATTTCAGTGATGCTGGTGGTTTTCCTGTTCATCTGCATCTCCCAACCCCAGACCCCCATTCAAGTCCAAAGAACACCCAATTTTTGTAGTCAACTCATGTTTTTTTATTTATTTTTCTCTCTCTCTCTCTCTCAAGCAGTTCCCTTAGGAACATTGGAAAAGGTTTCACTATCAGAGTTTCTGTGTGAGATCAGAAGAAGAAGCAGAGTCGCTTTCTGTTAGTTGAACCACTTTTTGTCGGGCAAACGTTTGCATTTCCTACTTAACCTGTTCTGCATCAAAAAATGACTTTGATCTTCCAGGAGTAAAATATTCCGATGACAGGTTACAGTAGTTTGAATCTCTCACCTGACCCTTTGATATTCTTGGTTTGCTGGGCTAAATATGCTTCTCTCTTGCCTGATGTACAGTGAATAATCATTTTCCACACTCACACACACACTCACACACTGCACTGTCTCAATATTTTAATACATCACCCTTCTGCCACAGTTTTGTCAGGATCACCTCTTTCTGCAGGTATCTTTACTACTACAGGTCTTGTCTATTGTCTTTTCTCCAGGTTTGTAGCATATAAACAATGTGTTTTTATACGCAAGTACTAGACTAGTTACTCTTTCTGACCTAGCCAGTTTCTTTTTTTGTACTCAGAATAACATATCCATTTGGTTATAGATTGGCTTTATGCATCCCATGGTCGATAATTATATATTAGCCCTAATGAGAGTAACAGGTATCATACCATACATATTTTGAGGAGACCCATGCATGTGATATAAAGCACTTAGGAGTTACCTATGTCTATTAGTAGTACAGGAGGTAGTCCTGGGGTAAAATTTCGGTTTCCCATTCATAAATCTAAGTTGTGCTTGAATATGGACAGGGCTGAACTTTGTTTTATATGGATGGGGAGTCTGTTCCACAGCAGTGGTATCCTCTGTGAGATATAACGGCCCCCTACAAACCATTCTGTTGATGTTGCAGAAGATGTTTATATCTTTAGAGTATTTCTGATACCATTTGGCTTGCTGATGTGTAGTAAATCCATTAGTAATGGGTTGGAGGATGCCTTGTATGGCAGACACAGGTCACTTCTTAGCAGTCTGTAGGATACAGAGAATAGTGATGTGTCTTTGAGATGGTCCATGTAGGACATATTGTTTAGGTCTTGTATCCTTTTAGTAAGGTAGCTTTTTTTGCATTCTAGTTGCTGCATGTGTCTGAATAGATGCATACCAAAGGAAGAATTATATTCAATGATTGGCCTAATGAGGGCTGAAAATGGGTGACAGTGACATCCCTAGATCTAGGCACATTTCCTTTGTTTATAAGCTGTACAATGTAAGGACTTTCATACAATACATTCATATTGGTCAAAAGTTAATTTCAGTTAAGAAATCGTGGTGTAGAATACCACTCCAGTTGCTTATTTGTGCTTTCATAAAATTAATAGTCTGTTTCTTCCATTTCTCTGGTACAGCAGAAAATGTCAGGTTTTCCCTGCATGCTATGTCCTCTTTACCATTTTTTGAAACCGCTCTTGAGCTACTCTTGCTGAGTGAGCATTTTCTTTATTTCAGTCTCTGATTTTTGCAGTTTTAATGGTTTATCTGAATAGCTGTTTCAAACTTCTTCCATTTTTTCCAGCCTTTTTTTATTTGAGTGGATATACTCCTCCAATGTTTCATTTAATTTAATCTGATACGAGCACATTTGATTTATTTTTTCCTCTAGATTAGTGGAAGCCATCTCTTGCACCAAAGCTGGAGCTTGAACTGCTTTTTGCTGAACAGCTGCTGGAGTCTTCACCTTTTGTGGTTGGTTTTATTTTAGGATCTTAACTTTTTTCTTTGTTGGAATCCAGGCAGTGTACTTTACTAGCTAGTAACTGAATGTACAAACTCTGGCAGAGTTATAGGCTCCTGTCTTTCAGATTCCTATTTCACAGTGGGAGAGCTGACATTAAGCTATTGATCAGTGTGCAGCGATCTTGAAAGTCCTTCATATTCTTTGGTGTCCCTTAAGAAAGAACTAGATGCATGGTTTGGAGGAAAGGGTATTTGACCCTAGATTTAAAAAAAGAGGACTCTCTGAAGCCCTTAACTAAGCCTCGGAATCTAGACTTTAAAACATTGAAACATTAATCTTGGAAGCAAACCAGAAACATGTTGAGGATATTATTGGATTGGATTTTTTTAAGGCATTTGTCACACTACTTTACAAAAAAGTGTGTAAATAAGACGTATTGGGATAGTTCATAGATTAGTACAGTAGGTAGAACAAAGATTAGACAAAATGACAAGAGATGTCATAGTAAACAAAGTTCACTCGTATGAAAATATGGTTACTGGCAGGGGTACCTGAGGAGTAAATGTTGTAGCCAGTTGTTTAAACTTCCGTGTACGTGACATTGAAGCAAACTTCTGAGTATAGAAAAAGATGGAGAGGAGCTTGACAGAGTTGAAAGAATGATGTAAATCATGGCAACTTGAGTCACTAATTCTACTAGCTATGAAGCTAATGAGGTGTGAAGTACTGCAGTTCTTGCAGATGACTCTTCTGTACCAAGATCTACAATACAAAAGCAGCTGAATATGATGAAGTATGTTTAATATGGAAGCTGAAACAACAGTTTAATTTAGTTTCACATTTAGCTGCATGTTTCAGTACACTTGCTAAATTTTGCATTTAACCACATTGATAGAGGTTAATCAGCCCTGCACCATAGCTGAGGTACATTACTGGCTAGTTGATTTTTTTTGTAGTTGGCATTCTTGGTGAGGTTTGGGTAGCAGATTTCCTAGCCTTCTGGATGTGAAGGACTTAAATTCCTTGCAGGACATGCTGAAGAATGCATTTGGGAAACAGTAATTTGCACAAAGTGTACACAGTTGGAAGGGAGCCATTAATAATAGCAGAAGTAGAAATGGGCTTGGGAGTACTCCTTTTAGATTTAAGGTAAGACAACAGTACCATAAAGCTGTAAAGTATACTTGCATTCATATAAGGAAGCATCACCATCAGGAAAAAGGCATCATTATTCCTCTTAGAAGACAGCTGTTGTAACCCCATTTGGAGTATTGTGTGTACTTCTGTAAACTTCATTTTTGCTAAAACATTGGCCAGGCTGATGCAGTACAGAGGAGACAGGAACATTATTATGTTAATCATAAGCCTTAGAAGGAAGAATTACAGCAATTTTGTATTACAAAAAGAGATGTGGTGAGGGTTATCATGGAAACTTTCATGTGCCTCAGGGAAATTTAATTCATGTTACTTACAAGTTGTCTAAATTAATTGGTCATTTTGTATCCTTTTCGTCTGATGTCTATTTTCATTCATTCCTCAACACGTGGGTTTGGATCCGATCCTTGGATCGAACTCTACTGCTTTTTAACGCTTGTGGCCTAATACAAACTCTCAAGATCTTCCCTTACCCGTAATGCTATTTTCCTGTTCCATACCTCAGAACTTGTTTGCTGCCTTCGCATACATATGTGGTTGCTACTGCCCTCAAGGCGCTATAGTGAGGTTTTTGTGACATTTAAGTCTTTTTATCATTATAACTCCCTTTTCTATCTTAAATTAGTACTCTGTGTGTCCTGCCTTAACCCTACGCTTTTTCTAGTGCAACTTAATACCAAGTTTCTGATCCCTCTTCAATGTTTTACCGGTAATCTTTATTACCATTGTTGGTAGTCCTTTTCTTTTCCGTCCTACCAAACAAAAAAGTTTATTCTTTGCTCTATTACCTCTTCTTTGATTATGGCTGAAAAACCTTCTCGTTTTAAGAAGTACATGCAGTGTGGGCACAATATTCCCTTATCTAATGCTCATGACTCATGCGTATATTTTCTGGGCCCTTCCAATTTAGAAGTACCTTGTGACATTTGCAAGTCGTTTAATCCCAGAGCTTTAGTGGATAGAAAAAACAAAATTATTTTGAAAGGACTTCTACCCACTAGTTTTTCCAAATCAAGGGCTGGAGCTCATCCCTCCAAAACAGTCCAGAAAGACTTGCGGAAACAAACTGCTGAACCTTGTGGATCTTTCACTACATCCTTGGATCCTAGTAAGGATCCAGCCATGAAGGTTTCCAAATGGTTGGGTCCAAAGTCCAAATCATCAGACCTGATTTCTTTGGATACTAGGTCTGCCTCTTCAGATCTGTTTCTCTCAGAGCTGAAGCAGCTCACCCGGTCCCCGATATGCATCCTGTCTGGACCTGGTCCCCTCTTGGTTCACCATTTTGAGAGAGGCATCAACACTCAAGATATCTCTTCATAGCTGCATCTTCCCATTCTTCCAGGAGTCTTACAGAGGCAGATGTGGCTAGAATGATGATGAAGTTTCTCTTTGTGCAGATTCAGATGGCAGTTCTCCCGGCTCCTACCCCCTCGGGTCAGGAGACCTTCAACAGTACTACTGCACCAATCCTGGCTCCTTCTCCGATTTGTCCTTTGGTTTTGGAGCTCTTGGATCCTAGTCTTCAGGATTATCTTTATCAAATCCAAATATGGCAATGTCTTCAGATCCGATTACTTCTCTAAGTGTACTGGCTCGGAAACTGTCTCATCTGGATGACTCGTGGAGCCAAAGTAGCATTGTCTGCTCCGAGGTGCTAGAGTCAACTCTGAAGTGGTCTGAGCCCTCTCTGTACCTGGGAGTGTCAGCATTGGACAGCTTGGCTCCAACGTCTGCCTCGGGTGGACTGCTTTCGGGTCAGAAGGAGGTGATGGCCCGGAAGCATGCCTTCTCTGCTCTGTCGACTTCCTTCTCCCTGGGGCAATTCTGCCTTTGAGGTGATGGAGAGTTTTCTTTTCCAGTATTCAGTTTCTTCCTCCTCATATCTTCCTTCTGGTTCCCAGATGTCTTTGTGCCGTGAGCCTTATCATTCTTCCACACAGGGACAGCCAGCCCAAAGCTTCCAGACCACCCAGCAGGAGAGGGTATCTTTATTTCTTCCGATACTTCCCCGAAACATACCACTGAGGAAGTCCCTAGGAAGAGAGATTGCAAAAGGAGGCACTTTGACTCCCCTCAGGAGTCAAATCACAGAACATACTGATTTTGATGAAGGGGAAGGGTCCCCAAGATCACCACCTGATGACTTCTCCTTTGGATACATTTTGGAGTTCCTTAAGCAAAGAGGTGGTTGGTCTACCAGTAACCCTTCTCAAGAGGAATCTGTATTCTTGGAAGCTTTTGGGTCTGACCTGTCTTCTTTCTGGTGACTCCACCCGCCGACTAGCTCATATAGTTGATCTCTCTGTGTTCATAGAAGGAACCTAATTCTATTGAACCGATCCCCAAGAGAACAGGTAAGATCCTGGCACCACCCAAAGGGAAAGAGTTTTGGATTAGAGTACCAGTAAATGCAATGGCCATGGCAGCAGCCACAAAGAAAGAACTCGCAGAACAGAGTTCACCTTTCATCCCCCTAACAGGGAGTCTGGGGTGACAGGTTTGTTTGGGAAGCGTGTCTACTCTTCAACTTTCACTGTTAGGTTGCTTAACCATTTAGCACAATTTACCAGACTACAGAGGGATTTGTTTAAAGATCTTTTCAAATCCCTCTCGGGAGCAGTAACTGCAGAGGCACAGACTTCCATTGCATCATAGTTGGCTACCATACAGTCCGTTACTAACTCATCCATGAGGCTAATTCCGCATGCAACTGAAGGTACCTCAAGGGCAGCGGGTTCAGGTATTTCCATTAGGAGGCATGCCTGGATGGATGCACTTGTGTGATTTTGTGGAGCCCTACAAGTCCTCCATCAGTGCTTTTTTTGATGTAAGTTCACTCTTTGGCCCCAAAGTGAAAGACACATTCCAGATGTGAGCAAGATGGTAAGATCCTGTCTGCAGTTGGGTGTATGTTCTTCGACTCCTCCAAGAACCTTATTTTAGGAATCAACGAGGTGATCAGAAGATATGGTTCAGAAAGTCCCAGTGTCCTTTCCATGATCCGTGTGGAGATTGTTCCCCCAGGGGCAGACTGGGAAATTCTAAAGGAAGATGCTGCCCTTGTGGCAGAGGAGGCCTGCAGAACCAGGGCAGCAGAAATTTTCTCTGATGAGCCCTGCCAGCATTCCTGAAAGGAGGCCCGATTGCCCACCTCTGGAGGAAATCGGGGGATGTCTATCCCTACATCCAGGAGCCTGGCTAAACATTACAAAAAAATACATGGGTGCAGAGGATTATTTACAGAGGTTATATAATTCCCTTTTCCCTTCCCCCTTAACAGTAAACAAAATTCTCAGTGTTCCACCCAGTCAGAGGAAAGCAGCAGCTCTGGAAATAGAAAAGCTGCTAACAAAAAGAGCTATTCAGGAGGTCCCCCCGACCACAAAGAATCCAGAACTCACTCAAGATTCTTTTTAGTGCCAAAGAAAACAGGTGATTGGAGACCAATTTTGGATCTCAGCAACCGGAACAAATCAGTTCTGCATACCAAATTTCGGATGGTCATGGTTCTGTCCATTTTGCCTTTCCTGCACAAGGATGACTGGATGTACTCAATAGAGCTTCACTATGCATAATATATAAAAATGAACAGATGATACAGGAGATATCTATGCTTCTGGCTGGGAGCCATTCATTACCAATTCAGTGTATTGCCCTTTGGTCTCACCACAGCCCCCAGGGTGTTCACCAAATGCATGGAAGTGGTAGTAGCTCACTTGAGACTGCACAGATTCCGAGTGCTTCCTTACTTAGACAACTGCCTCATTACCACCCCGACCAGCCATTTACTAATGAAAGCAAGAGATTATGTACTCCAGTTTTGCTGTCACATAGGCATTGCTATCAATCTCAACAAATGTCACCTTGAACAAACCCAAGTCCTAGAATTCAAAGGAGCCTTGTTCAACACTGTTATCAATGACGGCCTCTGTTCCCCTGCCAAGAGTACAAACTATAAAATTTCAAGTCAGGAAGATCATTCAGAACTCCTCACTTTCAGCCTGATTGATTCTACAGGCGCTAGGTTTAATGTTCACTGCCATAATTTTAGTACCATTGGAGAGATACTATGAGAAATCTTGAATGGATCCTGGCAACTCAGTTATCCATCCTGTACCAGCCTTTGTCCACCCAGATCAAAATAACCTAGGCATGCAAAAGATATTTCAAGTGGTGGATTTGCTTCAATCAGGTTTTTCAAGGCTGTCTATTTGTACTTCCTCAGATGAAAGCCATAGTGACCACAGATGCAGCTCAGTTTGTGTATGAGGCATTTCTTGGGAAAGACAGTCCAAGGCACTTGGTCCCTGGAAGAGGCCAACATGCATGTCATGTCCTAGAAATGAGAGCAGTTGTCCTAGCATTGCAGGCCTTTCATGGCTCTCTCCCTTCAGGGACTGTTGCGATTCAGACAAGACAATATGGCAGTAGTCTGGTACATCAACAAACAGGGAGGGACCAGATCTTACCCCTTATGTTGAGAGCTGTGAAAGTGTGGCAATGGTCGATTTCATCCAATCAATTTCTGATAGCAGTGCGCATTCCAGGGGAAATCCAGCATGATGGCAGACAAGTTGAGCAAATCCATCTTATTGCCTCATGAGTAGTCTCTCAATAAGGAAATTGTGGAGAAGATTTTCCATCAGTTGGGCCATGCCTGCTGCGACCTATATACATTTCCCCTCAACAACAAGTGCAGCAGGTTTTTTGCCCTGATCCCCCCCACCGGGGGAGATGCTGTTCCCCACGATTGGCCCCCGGTCTCCTTTATGCCTATCTCCAACTCCCCTGATCCCCAGATTTCTTCAGAAAGCACCTCAATTGAAGAGAACAGTAATTCTCATTGCCACTTATTAGTCTTGTCAGGTTTGGTCCCCTTCCTATGGCCTCACTTGATCCATCCCCCATGGATCTTGGATCCAATTCCAGATCTTCTGTCTCATCTGACAGACATGATTTATCCAGACATTTTGGGCTTAAAGTTGACCACATGGTCTCTCCAATTCCATTGATAGCTAGAAATCTAGATTCTCTCCCCCTGTATGTCATATACTTTTGTCTTCCCACAAACCTTCCACTCGAAAGAGTTACAAAAGTACATATAAAAGCTTTATTTGGACTCTGCAGAAAAAAAATCAACCCTTTTCAGCACCAGTACCTTCTTTTTCGGCTTTTTCCCGGTTAGGGGTCGCCACAGCGGATCACCTGTCTGCTCATGATTGGCAGTGGAGTTTTACAGTGGCGAGTTGCCAGCCCGGCGCACAACCTTCCACAGAAGGCACACACGCTCACACCTAGGGCCAATTTAGTGTGTCCAACCCACCTGCAGCATGTCTTTGGGATGTGGGAGGAAACTGGAGCACCCAGAGGAAACCCACGTGACCACAGGGAGGATATGCAGACTTCGCACAGAAGGCACCCCAGCCGAGGATCGAACTGGAGAACTTTCAGCACCAGTATCTAAGATTCTCAAATTTTTGGGATAGTTCAATAGTTGAAGTACAGTTGGCTGCTATTTAATATTGTCATATCAGAGTTGACAATTCTTTAGCTTCATCACGACTATGTAAAGCTTTTATTAAAGGAACCATTTTACTGAAACCCTTCTTTTAAAGATCCTACTCCACCATGGGATTTGAACCTAGTTTTACAAACCTTAACTCAATTGCCATTTGAACCAGCTGCTAAATGTGACTAAAGTTTTTAACCTGGAAAAAGATATTTTTGGCAGCTATTACATCAGCTACAAGAGTTTTGAAACTGCAAGCCGTATCCTCTAAACCTCCTTATTTGGTTTCAATAAAAATAATTTCTATACAAACCAACCCATCCTTTCTTCCTAAGGTGTTATCAGGATACAACACCAAGCAGTCCATCAACCTCCCAGTTTTCTTCCCCAGTTTCACCAACAAAGGGGAATACATTCTGGACTTATTGGATGTTCATACACAATTACATTTCTATCTACATAGAACTGACAAATTCAGAAAATCAGATCAGTTATTTATCTCTCTTTGAGATTTGAGATGGGTAAACCGGTTATCAAAATAACATTAGCCAAGTGGTTAACTGGTTGCATTTCCTTTGTAATAAGTTGGGGTTGTCCTTACCAAAACCTTTAAGAGCTCATTCAGCCAGATCCATGGCAACCTCTTCAGTATTTCAATCCAAATTTTCCATGGACGATATTTGTGCTGCAGCCACTTGGGTTAATCCTCATACTTTTATTACTCATTACATAGTTGATCTGGTCTTTAGGGGAAGAACAGGCTTCAGCTCAACAGTACTCAGGAATATCCGTTTGTAGAGTCCACCCGGGGCTTTCAAGTAGCTGGGGACTCTGTCCCACATGTTGAGGAATGAATGAAAATTGACAACATCAGATAAAGAATTTACATACTCACCATAACATTCCATCTGTGTTGTCCATTTTCATTCTTTGACTCCCTTTCCTCCATCCCCCTACATTTGGCTGTTTTTTTGACTTTTGGAAGAATGAGAGGAAACTGGAGGAGCCAGTGTCCCTCTTTTTGAACTCCAGGTAGTGATTTCTCATTTATATAGGGTTGTTTACAAATAAAGAGCAGAAAACAAGATGAGTTATGGAAGGGGACTGTAGCGCTATGGGTAAGGGAGGAGCTCGAGAGTTTGTAGTAGGCCACGAGCTCTAAAAAGCAACCGAGATGGATCATTTCCAAACACACGTGTTGAGGAAGGAATGAAAATGGACAACACAGATGGAATGTTGTGGTGAGTACATAAATTTTTCCATTACCTGGATACCAGTCAGAAAGGAGGGGGTAAATGCATTGCTTAGTGTAAGTGGTGAAAAAGCATACTTTTTGGTTGGTGGGTCGCAGGCAGAAACTAACACTGATATGAGAAAAAATGAACTGCACAGTTAGAGCAGGATTAAATTCCATAACTTGGAGCTGTGAGATAGAAACCCTATCTACTGAGTCATCAAGCTTCCCACATAATTCACTTGGTCGAATTGGGTATACTGTTCAAAAATAATTATGAAAGCAAGCCAACTGAATTTGGAGATGCAAGGTGGAAGGCTCAAGGAAGATGTGGAGTCTTTTTTTTATTTATGTAATAGGTGGTGGGTGGGTGGGTGAAAGTCTTCTAGTGATACTAGTAGATAAAAAAAACAGCAACACAATTCAAGAATATGTGGGACATTTTATTAAAGAAGTTTTTATTCGAGGTGAAAGGGAAATAAGTAAGCTTTTAGATAGAGGATTTGTAGCTTATAGAAAAAGCAATGAATTGGGTATACCAGATAGGACGAGCATTCATTTTTTGTTGCGATAATTTAATTTTGTTTCCATTCATCCTTCCATCTGCCCTTCTTCAATTCTACTCATTCCTACTTTAACTATGTAGTTTGGTGTGTCCGAAAAATATAGCCCATTTTATTTTCTGTTGTCCCTTCTAATACATGCGCACACAACTTTTGAATTCTGTGCTCATACCCAACCCCTTTACTGTTTTGATAACTCTGTACAGCATACTTTCTGTGAGCTGAATTTCCTATTGTCATTATTGCTTCCATAAGTGTACAGAGTACTCCAAAGGCAGCATTACACTTGTGCTTTGCAGTAAAAGGATGAGCTAATCACCTCTCTAAACAATTTCTCCCAGAATATACCCCAGAATGTTATTAGGTGGTGCCACTGTCGTCTTTTATTTCATGTCATGAGTCTGGCTAGGTTTGATTATTATTGCAATACCTTTCCATCTCTTTCACACTTATCACCTCAAGTAGACATTATTCTTCCCGAGTGTCTCATTTCATATTGTATAGCTATGTACCTTTTTTTTAAAACATTACGTATTATTTGTCACACAAAATTTTGTAGAGAACCCCCTCCAGTCCATAACTATTGCACTGATTTTTGTATCATCAGAATATAGGTTATCTTGGCTTCCATGCCTGGTCTGATGTTTGATATAGATGTACTAAACATGACCGGGTGTGGCACCAAGCCATATGGCACTTCACTCCTTACAGATTTTTATTCTGATGGTGCTTTTTTAACAGTAATTCTCTGCTTCCATTTAGTATGTTTCCAGCCATCTGCTCAATTTTGGACATGTCTTCTTTGACTTTTACGCCAACTTATTGTGAGACCGAATATTGGGAGGCCTTGTTGAAGTTTAAATACACCACATCCTCTTGGCCCCCTCTTGGTCAGTGCACTGTTGACAGTGTTATAAAACTGAGTCTGGATGGATTGGCAAAACTTCTGTTAGAAGCCATGCTGATCACCACTGGGTAGAAAATTATTGTTCAGCAACTCCACCAGCCTGCCATGCCACACTGAATACCATCTTCGATCTTTCCCCAAGCAAATGTGTGACTGATCTGTAATCACTTGCCATCCTTTTAAACTTTCCTTTATGTAAGAGAACTAGATTGCTAGCACCAAGTTTTCCAACAGCACCATGGTTACTAAAGGGAAACTGTAAAGTATGATTCTGTTGCTGCATTAAGTACCACTTTAGTGTTAATACCGCTGGAGGCCATTTATCAAGTCTTTGTGTATTATCTGCTTGAAGTCTCAAGTCCTTCTGCTTTTCTTCCCTATTCATACTTCCATTTTGTATCTATTTTGTCTTTCCATGCTGCTATTCTGCCTTGTAGGTCATATGTAATTACACAGATGAAGTCATTCAGTCAGTCTTAAGCCACTGCATTTTAAGACTTACTTTGTCCCCTCCTGTTACATTAAAGTGATCACTGCTAATTGTGCCCTTTTCCTTCAATATTTACAAAAATGTATTTTTCACCAACCCTTATCCTATTTAGGCTCATCTGGAATAACTGTGTTGTGATTAATTACCACAGAATGACCATTACTTGGTAGATAAGATGGATGACAAGCACCAGTGAAGAGTATAATAGGCAGAGAGGAAATATTTGAACAAGATTTGCACGGATAAAAGAGAGGGTATAGAAAAGTGTTAATACTTTTGAATGAAGTGGAGAAAAGAGGTAAGAATTGTAGACTGATTAGAACTAGGATGAGATAATATAGGTGACGGAATAATAGAGGAAAAGGAACAAAGAATGGTGAAAGGTAAAATAAGGAGGGGCGGAGCTGTTTGCTTCCTCTACATATCTCTCTCTCTCTCTCTCTCCCCCTGTCATGGACAGTACAGTAGACTCCCTCTTATCCAGTCTTCCTTTAACTGGACTCCTCTTTAACCGGCCATATTTTCATCAAGATTTTTTCCCATGAATTAGATTTCAGTTGCCAATTCTAGGAAAAAGTACAGTGCACTGTATTTAGAGACTACATATTACTTTGAGCAGAAAGTAAAGTTAAATAAGAGCACTGGTAATCAGTACAACATGTATCATTTTTTAGTCTGATTTACAACCTATAAATGCTATTTTGTATGCTTTTTTTGGATTAACCAGCCATTTGTTTATCCAGCTGAAGGTCCAGTCCCAGCGAGACCGGGTAAGAGGGAGTCTACTGTATAGTTGAAGGTTTGTTTGGAAAGAAGAAAGACATGGATGTGATAAAAAAGACATCTGAAGACAAGAGGATGCAAAATGCAAGGGCAGTATGCTCAAATGAAATTAAATTGTGGAGCATATAATGTAGGGAGAAGTTGCTAGATGGCTGTTAAGATAAAAGAGAATGTGTAAAGGAGAGTGAAAAAACAAGTCCATGTGTCCATTTAAATGCAAGGAATATTTAATTCCACTGTAGTACAAAAACATTTCCATTTTGCCCCATTAAAGTACATACTAAGCTCTCTTATTATTGATGTATACAATAACTACCTATGTGCTTTCCTTAGGGTTTACAGTGGTAATGTCACCAGAACTGTATTCACTATTCTTGATGGGGTCTCGTCACCTGTCTGTATCAAACATGATTACTTCATTTTGTACTGATTATGTTTTTACAGCACCCTATAACTTCCACAGCACTCTGTATTCCTTTTATTGTTGTCTTTTGCATCAGGTAATAAGTCTACTTCAAAATCTCCCTGTTATTGCTTCTGCTGATTTTTCCCTACCCAAGCAAAGATGTGCTTCTCCCATTTTCATTTGTTGCCTGATTCTTATATAAAGTGCCATAGCACTGAGTATGTGCTGCCATTTTATCTCCATCTGTCCTTGCTATATCATTTCTCAAACTTTCACACTCATTTGTGCATCAATCCCACTTCATGTCTTTGTGAAGGCCTGTGACAGTTTAGGTATTTTACATAGGATTATGACTGGGTCTGTGATTATAATCCAGTTTGTGTAAGTTTCACACTCAAGGTGAATCTTGACATCCATATCAAGAGCACATAGTAAACTGGATTATATTTGGAGAGACCCAACCATAATTCTTTGTAGGGTATCAAACTCTATCTGCTCCCATGTGCTACAGTAGTTTGATAAAACGTGGGATTGTTAAGGTTATTATAGCTTTCAAAGCTGTAACACTTAACTTCTGCTGCACAGAGAATGGCCACTGTAGAAGAGTGATGGGAAATCTGAGAAGCTTTAAAAACTGTTAAATACTTGGCTTAGCCTTTAAAATGCTGAAACATTCTTCCAGTCACACTTCTGTGGTGACTACTGACAGCTGTTAATGTTCTAACATGAGACTAGATTTTAACAGCTTTGAAAGGTGTTTAACAAAGGCTTGTTAAGCATCTTTCTGGCATCAGAAGGGTGCTTTAACGAGCTTATCTTTTCCCAGATTGGGGGAGCATAATCACAGAGCACCATGAACTAAAAATGCACTTTTTGAAATCCATTACTTGAAAATTTAACAAGCTAGCTGTGATCAGTTACTCAGCAACAATCCACTGTATCTTGCATCCCTTCAGCTGTGATACACTTACTACTTTTTTACTACTTTATCTTTGGCCTAGGCAGTGACTGAAAGCTCTTCATTAAGATTGATGTATCCAGAGACATAACAATTGATTAAATGTTATGAATTTTCATTTAAGGACGTAGCATTTTGAAAGCAGCTTTAAATACTGGCTTAGTGTCCTTGGCATTCTGTAATCTGTGTGAATGTAAACTAGTCTGAAAATAAAGCTTTGTCCGTATGTTAAATAGTCTTAAATTTTTGTGTAAAATATGGCAGTTTTATTACACTTCACACTTTAAAAATAAAGTTCTTTAAGACTTCTTTTATATCTTGATCTTTTAGCTAAAACAGGTTGTTATAGTTCAGTAGGTTAACATGCATTTTTAATTGGTTCTTTTGAGAGAGTCATTTGTGTATCTTGTGTAGTGTAGCAAGCACTGCCTGAATTCTTCTAATTGGTTCAGCATGAGGTAAAACATTGTCATTTTCATCTGGCTTTCGAGCCCCTAAGCAAAAGAGGAAGCATGGCTTAATTGGAGGAATTATTTTCCTTTGAAATACAGATACCATCATCTGTTTAAAATGAACTGAAAAATGGAAAACTCTTTCTCTCTCTCTCTCTCTCTCTTTCTCCTTTTAGAAGAGGGACAATTTCTTCTTGCATTGTGTGATGTTCCAGTGTTTGGCGAGTATACAGTAAAGAATGCTCGCTATAAAATACGAATTTATTTTGCAGCTGGAGGCTGTACTGCTCCTCTCTGCATGCATGGAAGAAGTTGCTGTGACATATGTGATATTTGGTCTTGCGTGTTGATGATCTTTTTTATTGGCTCTTTATTTGTCATGCTTAACTATAGGGATAGAAGATCAAATGACCATTAACAAGAATCACAGGGTAATGCCCATAAAAGATGCAGGCTGACAGCATAAAAGGGAAGATTTCTTTAAGATAAAATGCTAGACTTTCAAACAAGCTTTTATAGTACGGCTTCCTTTCCTAAACAGAAATTATATATTTTAAACTAATTAGCTCGTGGTGTCATGCTTTCATTTTTATTTTTTTTTCAGTAAAGCATAACTTCTGAAAAATTTCAAGTAATATGTGCATTTCTAGATTTTCATACCAAACGAGTTGCATAGCTTACTTCGATGTGTATGGCAAATGAACAACAGATGAGAGAGCATCTGTCAAACTATAAAGATTTTTTGAATCCTTGTTGGAGGCTGGTTGGGTTTCATAGCACTGTCCAGAAAAACACAAGAGGCAACACTACAGCAAATATCAAGAATTCCACATAGATTTAATGAATCCAGTAAGGCAAAACAGTAAGCTCTTTCACGTTGTAAAAATGTTTCATCAGACTTTCATGTACAGACATCCTCTTTTTAATTTAAATAGTTGCAACATTTCATCCACACCCAATCAATTAATTAAAACAGTTATGACATCACATTCATCATTAAAACCTATATAACCATAAAAACTTTCTTGGAATCCATACAATATATTCACAATTCATATACAATTGATATATAAAAATATATATTTACTATATAAATATATTTAGTGTTAAAACAATTATAGAAAAATGCATTTAATAACAGTTCAAATACCTAATGTACATATGACCTAGCTGCTAAAAATGGTTTGAGTGTTACTTTATCATTTAAGCCACTCAACCTATGGGCTTGCAGGCGTATAAGCCACTTGTTTTCTTGCCCCTCAGTGAAGTTCTTAATATTGCCTATCCTGCCAGTCTTTTTAACTAACTCTAATGCTCTAAACCTAAACTTGTGTCATACCATGGGTCATCACATGTCTATTTTTTGGTATGAATGATGCTATGGTAAATGGTGGGGATGAGGATGATGAGACAAGTTAGAAAGGTAATAGTACGACTAGAGTGATAATCCCATTCACAAATAAAAATGTTAAGATAAGAGAAATAATAGAAATTGGAGACTGCTAAGTATAGATGAGAAAATTTCAACTGTAGTGGGAACAAGACCAAGGTATACATACAGGAATACTAAGTCTCTTAAGAGGTTGTTGTTATGAGAAGGGTAGAATTTTGAATGAAACACAGTCGGACAGAAGAGGGACGTTCGCCTGCAGAAGTTGTAATCAATCAATGTTCGTATATGGCAGGTGATAATAAGTTTGTCCATCCAGATACTGGACAAGAACATGTTTTTAATCATTATGCTGATTGCAAAACAAGGGACTTTGTATACCTGGCATAATGTCAGGCATGTAAATCTTTTTACGTAGGAAAGACAAACAGAACCCTCAGGGAGAGAGTGAGGGAACATTTATATGCCATCAATAAAGAGGATGAAAAAAATGCACTGGCTAGACATGTGTTGACCCATGGTATGACGCACAACTTTAGGTTTAGAGCATTAGAGTTAAAAAGACTGGCAGGATAGGCAATATTAAGAACTTCACTAAGGGGCAAGAAAACAAGTGGATTTTATACGCCTGCAAGCCCATAGGTTGAGTGGCTTAAATGATAAAGTAACACTCAAACCATTTTTAGCAGCTAGGTCATATGCACATTAGGTATTTGAACTGTTTTTATTAAATGCATTTTTCTATAATTGTTTTAACATCGAATATAATATATTTATATAGTAAATATATATTTTTATATATCAATTTTATATGAATTGTGAATAAATTGTATGGATTCCGAGATAGTTTTTATGGTTATATAGATTTTAATGATTAATGTGATGTCATAATTATTTTAATTAATTGATTGGGTGTGGATGAAATGTTGCAACTATTTAAAATGAATAGAGGATGTCTGTATATTAAAGTCTGATGAAACATTTTTACAAGGTGAAAGCACTTACTGTTTTGCCTTATTGGATTCATTAAATCTACATGGAATTTTTGATATTTGCTGTGGTGTTGCCTCTTGTGTTTTTCTGGATTTTCGTATCTTCTCTGAGGGGCACTTAGTCCAGGACTGTTTTGTTCTTATTTTTACTGTTTCATAGCACTGTGCCAGTTCTGGTGGTATGTCTGAACACTGGAAAATATCTGACATATCATAATCCGATTTTATTATTAAGTCTTAGTGAAGCTTGAGTCTTGTAGCTAAAGGCAAGTCACTTCTGAACCACTGCATGCAGTGTGTGGTGGAAGGATATAATTGTTGAAAACAAAGCATACAGACTGTTAAACCAAATTTTGGATTTTGGACTGTTGGTAATAAATCTGCAGGAAGCACTGCTGCTTTATTTTGAACATAATTAACTTTTCATGGGACACTAAAAACAGAGAGACCATAATCATTGCACTTGTCTTTATTTTGAAATGGTTCAGAGCTGCTATGGAATATTATTTAGAACTTTGTGAAAAGTAGTGATCAAGTTAAGGTGCTTCATAGTATCTGTGAGAGCAAGGTAATTTAAATGAGTGGATTCTAGTGCTACTGAAAGGTAGAAACTAAAGCAGTGCAGTTGTCATAACAAGGCCACTCAGTGCAAGTCTTTCAAGAGATATTTTGAGGGGGGTTTAGAGTCTTAGGTTTTGAATGTTCATGTAGTTGCCTTTCTTGATGCACAGAGGGCTTTGGATCTTAACTGTCTGGGTTATTTGTCGAACATGTACTGAATTTCATTGCAATTTGTGAATACATGGTGAGACATCTTACATACTGTATCTTCCTTCTTGGATGTGCCTCACTTCAAAAAAAATGTGCATTTACATTGGATATAAACAGTTTACACACCCCTGATAAAATGCCAGGTTTTTGTGTTCTAAAAAAAAATGAGACCACAGTAAATAATTTCAAAACTTTTGCCACCTTTAATGTGACCCTATAACCTGTTGCAGTTCAATTGAAAAACAAACAAATCTGTTAGGGAGAAAAAAATAAAAAACGTACAATAAGCTGGTTGCATAAGTGTGCACACCCTTAAACTAATACTTTGTTGAAGCACCTTTTGATTTAATTACATCATTTAGTCTCTTTGGGTACACACCTGCCATCAATTAGAGATTCTGATTAACCCCAAATAAAGTTCAGCTGTCCTAGTAGGATTTTCCTGACATTTACTCAGTTACCTGCTACAGCAAAAGCCATGGTTCACAGAGAGCTTACAAAGCATCAAAGGGATCTCATTGTTGAAAGATATCAGTCTGGGGAAGGGTACAAAAAAATGTCCACAGCATTGGATATACCATGGAACACAGTGAAGACAGTCATCAAAATGTGGAGAAAATATGGGACAGCAGTGACTTTGCAAAGAACTGGATATCCCTCCAAAATTGATGAAAAGACTAGACGAAAACTGGTCAAGGGAGGCTGCCAAGAGATGTACAACAACAATGAAGGAGCTGCAGGAATTTCTTGCAAGTACTGGTTGAGTACTACATGTGACAACAATCTTCAGTATCTCCATATGTCTGGGCTATGGGGTAGGGTTGCAAGATGGAAGCCTTTTCTTACACAGAAAAACATCCAGGCTTGGCTAAAATTTGCAAAACAATAACATCAAGTCTCCCAAAAGCATGTGCGAAAATGTGTTATGGTCTCTGATGAGACCAAGGTTGAATTTTTTGGCCACAATTCCAAAAGGTACGTTTGGCACAAAAACAATACTTTGCATCACCAAAAGAACACCATCCCCACGGTGAAGCATGGTGGTGACAGTATCATGCTTTGGGGTTACTTTTCTTCGCTGGAACTGGGGCTTTAGTCAAGGTGGAGGGGAATTATGAACCGTTCCAGATAGCAGTCATTTTTGGCCCAAAACCTTCAGATGCCTGCTAGAAAGCTGAAGATGAAGAGGAATTTCACCTTTCAACAAGAGAATGACCACAAGCATACATCCAAATCAACAAATGAATGGCTTCACCAGAAGAAAATTAAAGTTTTGAAATGGCCCAGCTAGAGCCCAGACCTAAATCCAATAGAAAATCACACACACACACACACACACACACACACTCTCTCTCTCTCTCTCTTATGCAACCAGCTTATTGTACATTTTTTTTAATTTTTTCCCTTAATAGATTTGTTTTTCAAATGAGTTCTACATGTTATAGGTCACATTAAAGGTGAGAAAAGTTTTGAAATGATTTATTGTGGTCTCATTTTTTTATATCACAAAAACTTGACATTTTAACAGGGGTGTGTAAACTTTTTATATCCACTGTACACGGCACTAAGCAGCTTTCTTATGTTGACCATTTGAAGCTGAGCAATTGTGTGTGTGTGTGTGGGGGGGGGGTCAAACATAAATGTTCTCACTTGCTAGCCTGTCCTTTGATGTTTGCTTTGTTACAGCAGCTGAAGGAGTTTAATGAAACTGTGCCTGAATTGAAACTTTTTGTACTATTCATGCATAATATCAGTTTAGTGACTGACTTTTTTAATAAAGCTGGGTAGGCTCATGTGACAGTTACTTTATTGTGAAGTAGTTTTCTCTGTTATGAAAATGTATCTTGTCTGCAACTAGTACCCACATGTAGGTTGTATTTATTTGTATTGATTGAATTTAATTAATTCATTAATGTATGCATTATGTGTTTGAGGAGTCCAGGACTGTGGACTGGTACAGGAGCCTTTTCAGCCACTACCCAGGCCATAAGCTGCACAACAGGCTGAAACACAAATGATCTTTTAAACTTTGTCAGCAGTTAAGGAATGAATACATGTAGTCCAACTGGATGGAGTTTAGATGGATCATAATTTGTAAACTGACAACTGTTACTGTAAAAAAGCTGTACTTGCACACTGAGGGAATGTAGCATCCTGAAAACAGATGCACTTGTATTAATTGATCAGGTGCACCTTTAACTTTCTTTTCTTTTAAATAGGGAGATATTCTGTACTTCTGTAAGTTGGGCAGGAACTCTTTTCCATGAGGTGGGTACAAGCTTGATAAGAGCGCTTGCAGATAAAGAAAAATTAGTTTTTTTTTAATTTGATGGCTGAGTTGTAACTGGATGAATAGGATGAAATGTGAAGGGATCATTTATTACTCGGAGAAGGGCGGTATCTCTCGAGTAGCTTAACTACAAGTTAACTGAGCAAATAGGATGCTCTTCCAGATGGCTAGCTATTTAACCTTAATTATAGTAGTTGTACAGTGATGATCAGGTGGGCAGGCTAGATGAATAAATCTGAGTATTCTGTTTGCAATGAGCTGGTATTTTGCCCTGAAAGAGGGGCAGTTATAGGTAGTGCATAATTCTATCTTGGTGTATAACTCTATCCTAGAGAGTAACACACTAATAGCAATGATGCTTTATGCTTCAGGAGTAAGTAAATTGATAAATTTATAAGCCACTTCAAGTTGCCCTAACACTTTGGATGTAGTGGACCGGATGTTATTTTGAAGACTGTAATATAGAATGGCACTAAGATATTTTTCTTGCTTGATGTGGGTAATTAAGTTGCAGGAAGGATCGTAAATGACAGGGAAATATTGCTGACTACTCTTTTTTTTTTTTTTCCTTGTTTCAGGAAACTATGACTGAGGATTTTGTCATGTTAATAGTGAGCTTGTTGTGAGCTAGCGTGAAGTGGATAACTGTTGCTCATGCCCTTTTAGTGGTGTGGATACCTTTTCCGATATCCAGAGTGGAATTTGAGTGTAGTTGGGGGAAGGAAGTGGCCAAAGACATATCAGGTGTGACCAAATATATACTGTAGTAACTCTGGAGGAAATAATTGAATTAAGCTGTGAATCTGTAAAGTTTCAACCCGCACAAAAGCAACTTGGTTATAAATGCTGTTTTCGAACTTTTTGATGCATGTATTCTGATAAATATTTCAATTATATGGTTATACCTTAGATTAATCACTGTCATAGCTGGTTTTAGACACCAGCAAAGTCTGTGGTCGCTGGGGTTGGGGCTGGTCCTGGAGGGCTCCCAACCACAGCTAGTTATCATATTTTGATATTTTTGTAACATATCTGTCAAACCAGCAAAAACTAGTACAGCAGTTTTATGTACTTAACAAACCAGGAGAGTAATGACTCTTATTTATGTTGCCTTTAAAATTCAAAGATATCTGTAGTTATAGTAACAGTGTTTGTCAAGTAACAAGCTTCACAATTTCATTAAATATTTTCCACTAACATAGAGCTTCTTGGCTTAGTTAAATCTTGCTGTTGGACATTCTGGCCACTAAAATTAACATCATAGCCAGCTTTAGGCACCTGCAATACCTGTGGCTGCTGGGGTCCCCTTTAATCATCCTTTACTGTGTGGGGGCCTCCCAAAAGCTGCTGCTGGTTGGGGAAAAATAAGGAGAAAAAATGCATTCATTTTCTGATTATGCTGTTTAACTGAAACAGGGTTGTGATATGACCTTGTTAGAATAAATCTGATAGTCTGTGGATGAACATGGGTAAGGAAGGCATTAAAGATGAGCAGCTCAAGAGTGACTGATCTCAGTGCTTACCCTGGATTTTAAGAATTGATAGTTCCTAGCTTCAGTGATTTTGTTTTTTCTCTTTCAGGGGGTTTTGGAAATGTTGGGAGAACACTAAATACTGTAACACTCAACTTTTTGCTCAAGAATTCTGGGCAAAGCCAAAAATAAATAGCAGAATAAAGGCTCAAAATCAGGAATACATTTTAAATATTATTCTACTGCACTTCAAAAGCTAATAGAATAACAAATTTTGCATCAACATGAACTTTTGGGACCGTAATAAATATGAAACTCGGATTTTATTATTTATTTAGTATCATTATTTATTGTACCTTTGTTTACCTGGAAGGCACTCATTTGCAGGACTTGGTCAGTGTGAGCCCTTTTGTACTGGCTTTTACTTCAGAAAAGTAGGTGCCAAACAGAAGAGACCCCAGCACAGAACCTTGGGAGACTTCACTGGTGACTGGTCTCTCTGTGGTGGTAACTTACCATATTTTGATCATCTGTGTCTTATCTGTGAGCCGGTGTTAATCTAGCAGGTGACATAGGGGTTTATTCACAGTTTATTTAGCTTTTCTACTATGCCTGGTTGACAATTGAGTCAAAAGCTTTGGCTACATCGAGGTATGCTATGTGTACTATTTTGCCTTCATACATCACTTTGGTGACCTTTTCAAAAAAAAATTCAGGTTGAGTAAGGATGACCTTGCCCTTGACAAATCCAAACTGAGATGGGTCTAGTGTTTGGAGGTTACCTATGTCCTGATTGATTGATTCCATGCTAAGTCTTTCCATGGCTTTGCATATGAGGCTGGTCAGACTTGAGGGTCTGTAATTGCCTGGATCTGTGGAAGGTCCTCCCTTATGCAGAAGAATGACTGTAGCTGTTTTCCATTTGCTTGGTCCAAATCCTGTATGGAAGCTGAGATTGAACAGTGTTGATAGGGGTGTGTCTAAATTGTGCTTCATGCTATTTAAGATGCATCCAAGGATATTGTCAGGATACACTGATGTAGTATTTTCAGCTTTTTATAGCATTTTCAGGACTTGTTTTTTTGTGATGGCTGAATATGAGCCAGTTTCAGATAAGCAGCAGATAACCGGCCAGCTGAATACTTAAAATTAGCAGCTGAAGTCATATCCTATCCAGTGCCTATTCATATAAATAGATCAATTTAAGAACAATATGTCCCATCAATATGGAAAACTGCTTACATAATCCCCATACACAAAGGTGGGATCTCAACAGAACTCTCAAATTACAAGACCCATTGTTATTATGTGCCCCACTATCAAACTCTTTGAAAGAGCATTCACTCTCAACTTCTCTAATACCTTACCACCAATAACCTTCTAACCAACTCCCAACATGGGTTTAGACATTATTACAGTACCGTAACTGTGCTTCTTGGCTTCACTAATCCCATCGACCAACTTAGAAATGAAGGCAAAATAGTTTCCGCTGTCTTCCTTGATGTGTCCATGGCCGTTGATATGATTGCCCACCACAAATTACTAACTGTTCTTTCCAAATTGAACCTTAATCCTTCTGCTCTCTTATAGTTCCATAGTTATCTAGACAGTCGCCGTCAAGCAGTCAAATGGCAACATGACCCCTCCCCCCTTCTTCCAATTAGATTTGGAGTCCCACAGGGCTCAATCCTTGGCCCTCTACTTTTCAGTGTCTTTACAAATGACCTTAGTACCACTACTTCACTAGCTTCCATTATCCAGATGAGACAACACTTGTATGTGCCACACCTACCCTTCAACACTTCCAAGGCGTAACCCAGAAGTCCTTCTCTGATACTGAATTATGGCTGTCAAAATCCCAGCTCATCCTTAACCTCAAAATACAAAATGTATGATCTTCCAACATCATAGATCCTCACCCACCCCTACCACCTTCTATATTCCTGCTGGCAATAACACAAAATCATCCCTGAACCTCAAGCAAAATTGCTTAGTATCACAGTTGACAGTAACGCAAGATTTGTGCTGTGTATATCGTAAACAATCAAGAACGTTTATAAAAAATGGCTATCTTATACAGGAACAAAAAATAACTGGTACTTCTAACATTGTTATTTCCAGAACCCATCTCCTGTCAACCTTGCTGTATGCTTCCCCTGTTCTTGTTAATCTTAAAAATACAGATTTAAAGAAACTTGAAATATGCTATAACAATATAGCAAAAGTTGCTACTGACTGTCCACATAAGACAGCCCTTAAAAAAATCTGTCTTGGCTAGCACTACCGCAACTACTATCCTACAATCAACTAATCATGGCACACAATTATTATATCAGGCTGATAAAACTCCAGCTCTGTTAAACATTTTGCAACCTTATTCTGCAGGGCGGCCACGGTAGTGTAGCGGTTAGCATTGCTGCCTCACAGCAAGAGGTTCTCCGGTTCGATCCTCGGCTGAGGTGCCTTCTGTGCGGAGTCTGCATGTCCTCCCTGTGATCGTGTTGGTTTCCTCCGGGTGCTCCGGTTTCCTCCCACATCCCAAAGACATGCTGTAGGTGGATTGGACACTCTAAATTGTCTTCTGTGGAAGGCTGGGGGCCGGGCTGGCAACTCGACACCGTAAAACTCCACTGCCAATCATGAGCGGACAGGTTATCTGCTGTGCCGACCCCTAACCGGGAAAAGCCAAAAGAAGAAGAAGAAGATTCTGCTAACCACAGTCTTACATCTAAAAGTAAATCACTACTACAAGTGAGCAAATCCACCAACACTGCTGGTGATTCAAGTCTGGAGTTTACTTCTTACTGTTAGAACTGCGAGCAGTGCCAGTTAGTTAAAAATTCCCTTAAAAGTTTCCTTAATGACTCTTGGCTTTGTAACTGTACTAGTGCAGGGTAAGTTGGCTGTAGGATTGCTTGCTCTTGCTATTCTAGCTC
Organism: Protopterus annectens; assembly: GCF_019279795.1. NCBI lineage: Eukaryota > Metazoa > Chordata > Ceratodontiformes > Protopteridae > Protopterus > Protopterus annectens. The sequence goes on from NC_056735.1 coordinate 1,895,340,071, forward strand.
TTTCTGACTACTAGCTATAATTAAGCTTACTTAATGTTGCATAAATTTACCTGTATTATTATTTAAAAAAAAAAACTGTACTTACTGCAATTCTGTAAAGTTGTTTTCTATAGTATGTATATTGTCAAAAAAGTTATCGACTATAATGCAAAATTTTGTCATAAGTTTTTATTGACTTTTATGTTGCATGTGGAGCTTTTCTCCCCCAGGCCTCCACTGAAAATGGGTCTTCACCCAGTCGGATTTTCCTAGTAACCAAATGTAAAATAAATAAATATATCTTGGGGGACAAATCGAGGGGAGAGGGGAGTAAAGTTAGAGTTAAATTTATCAGCCTGTAGGTTAGCTATATCTTCAGCCTCAGTGGAGATAACACTGTTCATGAACAGCTCAATGCATTGCTGCATGCTGCTTTTGAGATTACAAACATAACTAAAAAATGCCTTGTGATTGTCTTTGACTTGGGTACCTATTTTAGCCTCAAACTTGGCTTTGGTAGATTTTAAGCCCCTGCATTTGTTTATTTCAGTGAGAAGCACGCTAACATTCTGGGAATTACTCATTACTTTTGGTAAAAATTGTTTTCTTTTTTTATATAAAGTTTGTTGATATGGTTCCACAATGTGAGCTTGTTTCTGGAGTTTGCCTTGCTCATGTTCCTGTGGGTTACAGCTTGTAGTTGCACATTTTTTATGAAAGTCTTAAGTAAGGCCATGTGACTGTTTCTGTAATTTCCTGCCAATAGATTGGATACTTATGTGTCTATGGCCACTGTCTGAAACTGCATTAGTATGAATACAAGTATTAAAACCTTGCTTGGTAAGTCTAAGACACATTCTGCTAGAACAGTAGCCTCTTTTCTTTACCGGCCTTTTTCTGGAATGCTCCATTCATATTTCTGCAGTTGTGACTTGGGCTTCATTGGGCATCTTTGCAAAACATTACGTGTTGGATAGGACCTGCAGGTCTCAGGTTGCATTCAGAGCTGCTGGGATATTCTTTCCTGAGGCTAACCAAGTAGATCTGTTGGTGATTCTGCCCCAGCTTGGAGAATGAACCAGAGTATGCCAGATTCAGAAGTTTGTGTGCTTAACATAATGATAGATCTGCATGGCTGTAGCTCATCTTCATCTGTGTTCTCACCTAGCTGCTTATTCAGAAACCAAGGAACTGGGGCAAGTAATATTTGAATCCCATTAACCAATGAAAGATTATAAAGGCTGATGGAACTTCATTGTTTAGCCACTTCTATTCTCTTCTGTCCAAATGCCAAGTATGCTGCTGAGTACTTTTTAATTGTGAAGCCTAAAAACTACTTATGCCAGTGGCTATGGCATGCTTAATATATATATTTGTACAAGCAAAACTGCAGCCGTACAGGAAGTAAAATGGGCCACATGCAGCTTCCAGAGTACAAGTTAGTCACTACTGAATTGTATATTACTTAAAATGTATGCCCTAAATAGACCATGTTGTTTCTTTGCAAACCTGTGTAACTGCGGCATTAGAAAACATAAATAGTTAAGCTTAACATGCACTAATTCCTATCTGGCTAATTGTCATACAAGAGTGGAGATCTGACTGGGGTTTGATTAGTGCTCCTTTCACTGGAGGACCCAGGCAGAGAGGTAAAGAAATGAAGGGGCTTTGCCTGCTTGCATCTCCTGGGGAGTGAGAGAGTGGTGTGTGTACTTGGAGGCATACTGGGATCATGAAATTTCTCGATTGGAGAATGGTGAAACCATTTCCTGTGCTTCAGAGTTGGTGGACAGGGCGGTAAGAAAGGAATCATCATCATGGTATTCCGGAGTATGCCCCTTTCCCTTGTGCAGTCAAGTGTTTGCAGGGACAGAGGGCAAAAAACCCCACACACAAAACCCTTAAACCACCCATGATAGCTACCTCCTCAGTAGATTCACACACATGCATATGAAGGATGATTGGGAAAAGTTAACCAAAAGACACTTACGAAAAACGACTGAAAGTAACAAAAGAAAAGCCGAGGAGTGCTAAAAAAAATCCCAGTTCCTTATTGTAAGCACTTCATTTCATCCACACTATACAATGAACTTCTTCAGACTTGAAAAAGTTCATTGTATACTGTGGATGAACAAAAGCACTTACAATAAAGAACTGGGATTTTTTTTTAGCACTCTGTTAGGAGAAGTTAGACAATAATCAAAGAAGTGGCATACAAGGGAAGGAAAACACCAGGAATGGGAGTAGGGTCTTGGCTTGGCTGGATACTACTCTGGCCCAGACACCAGGAAACACAGGCATCACTTGCCCCAGTTGCTGATTTTAAGGGGTGGTTGCTCCCCCCCTGTGGTCTAATGATCAGGACCTGCAGTCAGTCCACATTGCTGATGTGGGCATCCAGTTGCTATAACACTTCAGTTGCCACCAGATTCAGCAGCTGATGCTGAGACACCATGCCAAACTCCTCTGGCCCACTCTAAGAGTAGGAGCCACCCCCCCCCCTTACACACACACGCACACGCACACACACGCACACGCACACACACGCACACGCACACACACACACACGCACACGCGCACACACACACACACACACGCGCACACACACACACACACACACACACGCGCACACGGAACACAGTAGGCATCAGTGAACCGTCCAGCTCACCTCCATGTACTGAGACAGCTGTTGCTAACACTTGCAATTCAGTGCCAAAGGCTTTAGGTAGCTCAGACAAAGATGAGCTTGACCCCACCTCCTCACATTTTTCTATAGCTGGATCTGCAGGATGATAAAGTGAGGAAAAATGATTATACGGTTCTATATTATAATATCGAATGGAACGAATGTCCGAAATATCGAAAGTGCCGTTCGAGTTCTGGTTTGTGGGATTGGGGTGCAGTGAAGATCGGGGATTTTGCCCTCTCACTTTAGTGCGATCTCGGAGTTGGTATATATAAGTAGCGGGGGGGGCACAGCCCCCCGCAAAACCAAGTTATTTGGCACTTTCGATATTTCGGCCGTTCAACATTTGTTCCGTTCAATATTATAATATAGACCCGATTATACACATGCTAGCAATGCAACTGCCCAGACTGATGGCACAGATGAGAAGGCACAGGATAATCAACTGGTAGGGCTTCCAAGATGGCTGCACATCGAGTAACTGCTAACTCTAACTCTCCCAGTGTGAAAACAGAGAAGGCCAGTAGACTTTTGTGTTTATAGGTATATTTCTGTAACTAGCTAGTAAGTGTACTGCTTGTATGCCAGGAAAAAATAAATACAGAGCTCCTGGAAAAAAAAAAAGGCTACAAAAAGTGTGGAAGAAACAGTGACTGGGGAAAGATCAACAGTTCAGTAAAAAGCAATGCAACCTCCAGACATGACTTCCACTGATTTACAGGATGATGCAAGACAACTGCACACATACCTAGTTAAAATAAATGAAAAAATGGAGTACATCAACACAAACAAAAAGCTAGAAAAAAATGGAAGAAGTTTTAAACAGATAATCCGATAGGATGATAAAGCTGCAAAAATTAAAGGTTGAAATGAAGAAAAGGCTGGCTGAATATGAGACTGCTGAGGAAGAGAGGTTTCAAAAAATAGAGGACAGAGCCTGTAGGGGGAAACCTGATATTGTCAGCTATACCAGAGAAACTGGAAGGAACAGACTGCATTAATTTTACGAAAGTGCAAATAAGTAACTGGTCTAGTATTCCACAGCAGTTGTTGTTAGTTGAAAGGGCATATCGTGTGAATGCTCCTTATCTGGCTGTGAGAAAACAACCTTGACCTTTAATAGTAAAGATGCAATCCTATCAGCAGAAGGAGTGATTCTGATAAAACTGTGGTATAAAGACAAAATGCTAAAAGTGAGAGACAGCAGAGTGTTTGTGGAGAATGATTACTCATTGTACACTAGGCAGAAGAGGAGTAAATTCTTTCCACTATTCAGGGAATGTTGAGTCTCTGATGTGAGATTTAAACTGCTGTACCCAGCTGTCTTCAAATTATTCTTCCCTGGAGAGACAAAATCATTTTTTGATGAAGTACATGGTAAGGAGGAAACAAAAGTTTGTCCAACAAAAAGTGAGCTGTAAAATAGGAGACTCTGCTTCTTCTTGTTCAGATAATCAAGACCACAGAGAGACTGTACATTTGAAACCTTTTTTCACTGTTTCAACAGAAAATGTTATAAAAAAGCCAGGGAACATGAGAGTTGAGTAGAAAAGTTGAAAGTAAGTTGAAAACAAAGCAGAGACAGGATTTGGGAGATGGCGATGAACAGTAATAAAACCCCAATAACTTGATGTGGGATTACAGTGCAATAGTTATATTTGTGAAATATGACAGAACAAGAAAATCTGGAAATATTAGACTTTTTCATAATGTCTGGGACTTGTTGGGGGACTCAAGTATGTGCTCTACTTCATGTCATTATTGTTTGGAAAATGCTTTGGGGAGGGGAAGAGAGGGGAGAAAGAGAAGTACAGAAAAATATTTTTGTGATGCATGGTTTTCTTTGCATGCTATAAAGTAAAATGCTCTCAGTCATTTTAGTTGTTATGGGGATTGTAAATAGGTGTTGCTATTCTTTTTTTTTCTTTCTTTGCCGCTTCTTTCTTGTAGGCACTGCAATGTAAAAAAAAAAAAGCCTGGTAAAAAGAGCATGAGAAAAGAAAAATGCATGTGTTTATCTCATTTTTGCACAGGGGAATGACTGAATTAAGGACCTTAGATTCATTTAGTAACAAGTTTTAAGAGAAAACAAGTTAATGAAAAAGAATATTGAATATTAGGCAGCTTTTTCTAGCAATTGAATGTATGCTTAGTACCAATTCTGTATCTGACCATCATGTCTCCATGTAAACATTCTGTTAGAGAAATTTTCTCTGGTTCTCTTGTCTCCACGAAGACAATCTGATAATGAGAAATGTGGCTCTCTGGTTTGCTTGTCTACATGTAGACAATCTGATAGAGAAATTGGTTACAGTCTGGTGGAGAGTGATTGGCTGTGGAAAAAAAGAAGAGAGAAACTGGCTATGATATAATGTTCTCTGAAAGCATTCAGGGATTTTTCCCAGCTGGAAGAGCTATAAAGATAAGACAAAAACAGTTAGCACTTGGTAAAAGCACAGGCTGCACAATGGATAACTTTTCTTTTAGGTTAACTCAGGTCTGTGAGTGTGGCTATCCGTCTGGGACATTTATTCCTATTAGGAGGGTAAAACTTCAATATTTGACAATGTACATATTTTTGTGTGTTCGTATCAAATTAGTAGGGTTTAGGGGCTATTGGGGGTTTGTTTGTTTTAGTTTGAGGGTTTTCAATAAAACAAAGTTTTATAAGATGTGACATAAGCTGAAATGGGTACAGGAAGCTATATAAAATTTCAACCTGCTAAACAGTGTATGCATGTAACACATAAGCTGGAATTAGGCATTTAAAAAAGGTCATAAAAGGTGGGAGGAATGACTTTTTAGTACAATGTTGCTTTCTGTAATGTCTTTAAATGTTAATGGTTTCACAGGTAAATAAAAAGAAAGAATAGTGAACTGTATTAAAAAATGTAGTGTGTAAATGGCTATGTTACAAGCGACACACCTGGAACAAACTGAACATGTGAATTTGGTGAAGGTTTTTAGGATGGTTATTCAGTAGTCTGGGACAGAGGAAAAGAGGAGTACTTGTACGAATTGCAAGAGGAGCTCCAGTAGTGATAGAACGGGATAAAAATAATAATGGTAGATTTGTAGAGCTCAAGGGCTATGGTCAAGTGGAGGAGGATTGCACTGGCATGCATCTATATTTCACCTAAACTGCTATAATGGAGCTTAAGATAATTCTGGGAGAAATCAATTTTCAGCAAGGAGTATTACTTATAGGTGGGACTGGTATTTGATTTGTAGCAGTAAAGATGTGTCTGGGGGACCCAGAAGGGAAAGTATAACAAAGGAGGGTAGATTTTCAAAGAAATTTATGAAAATGTTTGACATGGAAGATGTGAATTCAGTAATAGGAGTTCGGCGTGAATTTACATATTCCCCATGATAGGAAACTGGGCTAGGCTAAGCCGAATTTACATGTCACAGGAGTATGTGCATTTAATTGAAGGTCTTGATATGCACCCATTAACTGTTTCAGATCATGCGCCAATAATAGCTAAAATAATAACACAGGATAATAAAATAAAAGTAAGACACTGGCACTTTCTCACCTATCTGCTGAAAAGAGAAAAATTTAAGGATTGGATAGTGGAGATTATTCAAGAGATATTCAAAAGGATAGAAATTACTTCTGAAAATATAGCTAGGGATTGGAAAATTAAGGAGGCATTTAAAAACAGGGTGGAAATAAAGGAAAGGGAGTTATAGTTAAGAAGTAACGAGTTATTTAGAGGGACTGACAAATGTTAGTGTTGCAGAATAGGGAAAATCTCACAACAAGAAGAGGATCAACTGCAGAATGTGGAGAAGAAAATAAGGGATTGCCTCGATAATATACACTAGTTTAGAAACATTGCTGTTAAGCAACTTCTGTTTTTATGATAACACTAGAGCACAAAAACATTTAGCACAACAACTCAGGCAACAGAAAGTAAAAAGGGCTGTCACCAAGCTTAGAGGGCCTATAATAAGGAGGTAGCGAGAGATCCTATAGAGATATTAGAAATGTTTTAGAAATTCTGTGAAAGTCTGTACAAAGCAGAGAAATATAGAAATCAACAAAAGATACAAATGGAAATGTTTATGGAAGATTAAATATGCCAAGGTTAGAGGCAGATGAGGCTGAAATACTAACAGTTAGGATAGGAGGAAATGAGATAAAATTGTGATGTATAACCAATCTACAGGATAGTCCCTAGGAATAGGGTATTTCTTGGAAGCTTGGAAGCTAAGAGGGAAAAAAACTGAAAGACCTGAAAGGTTTTGTTTAGTAGTATTTTAAAGAGTAGAAGTGCCACCAGCATCCTGGAAAAAAGCAGTGGTAGCTGTAATTCCTAAAGAGGGTAAAGATCCATCAGATCCAGCTTCGTACAGGGCCATTTCAGTACTAAACCATGTTTATAAAGTGTTCTCGTCTATAATGGCTAAAAGAATGGCAAAAGTAATGCCAAAATTGATAGATATGGATCAGTGTTTTGTGGAGAGGAGGCAAACATTTGACAATGTTAACAGAACATTGATCCAGAGGGAAGCAGAATGTAAGAAAATGCCATTGTTGTTGATGAGTCTTGATGCAGAGAAAGCATTTGACAGAATAAGCTGGAACTTTGAGCAGAGCAGTGGAAACATTTGCATTTCTGAAAAAATATAAGGTTGATTAGGATGATATATGAGGGATTGGAGGTGAAAATTAGTGGATGGGTTCCTCTCTGATAATTTCTACTTGAGCGTAGGAACCAGGCAGGTGTGTCCTCTTTCCCCTTTGTTATTTGCATTATATTTAGAACCATTGGCAAAGAAAATAAGGGACTCATAAATTCAAAGGTATTAATTGGTGTGGTAGTCAAGAAAAGCTGGCTGTATTTGCAGAGGATATTTTATATCTGACAAAACCAGAAAGAGGCATTGCAGTGTTATGGAACATTTTGAGACAGTTTTAGATCTTTTCAGGATACAAAATTAATGAAGCTAAAACAAAGGCAATAGCGGTAAATTATGTACCCACATATGGATTGGTTCATCAATATCCATATTTGAGGACATGATAAAATGAATTGTTTAGGAGTATGGATTAAAAATTACTCTGGTGTGGCAGCAAAGGATACGTGGGAAGAGAATAAACAAAAGATTATGCAAAAACTGAGAAAATGGAAGCTTTGGAAGAGCGTTGCACCACAGGTATTAGTATTTCATCTGAGTATTCAAAACTTGCTAAACAACCAAAATGGCGAAAAGGCAACTTTCAAAGCAACAGCTTCAATAACAGGCTTTTACCATGTTGAATCCACAATATATGAAATATAGAGCTTTGCTGTTGTAAAAGTCAAGTGGCGTTGTAATTCCACAGATTTAAAACATGTGAATATCATAAAAACAGAAAAAACGAACATGAAAGTGAAGAACCCTTCTGATGTAAACAATGGACAAGCGCTTTCAGCTTTTTCAAGCCTTCAGATCCAAGTAGGTAAGCTGGGTTCAGTGTTTAAAAGTTGGTATAATCCAATGCCTCAGTGAGTGATTAATGTTAAGCAATCAAGTTAGTCCATTGGTACACACCTCCATAGCTTGAAGTTAAAACTCTTTATTTAAAACTCTTTATTTAAAACAACATGACAGTTTGACGTTTCTAAGACAGACTCAGACATATTTTCAGAAGGAATGTTAGTAAAATATTTTCAGTAGGTTCTAGTTAAAAGAACAAGCTCTGCATAAAAGCCAAGATTTGAGAGAAAAAGGTGAAAATTAAAATACAGATTAAGCGCTAAGAATGGATGTAGTGTTTCATGGGTTTATGGGTGTACTCATGTCATATGCACAAGCATACTGGTCACATGCCTCGTGGTCATCATGATGTGCATGGCTGCCTCCAGCTTATCTGGATAGAGCAATGCACTTTAGTAGCAATTCAGAAACATTGGTGTTACTGTTAAGTATCATTATTAGCCATTACTGCTGAGCTAATTGGCACTTGTTTATCATAATAGTGTGTCAATACCTTTTTGCACGATCCCACTCCATGCCGTACAACTGTAGAATAGAATAATTTTTAGAGAGATTCTGTAGATTTGTAGGTTTACAGAGTTAAGGAAAAATATAGAATTTAGGAGTCAACTCCTGAAAGGTAAGGTATCTACACAAGAGTAACAAACCCTTTGTTTGGGGTTAGTCACACTGAGTTAGTTGTGATGTACATATTTATTTATTAACATTTGTTGACTGAGAAAGTCAGACTAGGACAGAGCCCATTTTCAGCGGAGGCCCTGGGAGAAACGCTCCAGACATGTGTCTTTGGAATGTAGAAGGAAACAGGAGTACCTGGAGGAAACCCAGCTGGAAGGACATGCAGACTCCACACAGAAGGCACCCCAGCCGAGAATCGAACCAGAGAACCTCTTGGCAACAATGCCAACCACTGCACCACTGGAAAATCAGGAGGGACCTTTTTTTGGGGGGGGGGACTAGTCGTGCAGTATGTGGCATTGGGAATTGAGATTCCAGTGACACATTGGGTTTGGCTACAGTGCATAAGCATGGAGGGATGCCTGTGCTTAACACACACTGCAGCAGATAAATAGATGCACAGTGTCTATGGGTACAGTACAAAAATGTGTGTGTGTGTGGGGGGGGGGCACTGCATATATCAAAATACAAATCTTAAGCATGTTTTACCCACAGGTGTATGTATCTTGGCATGAAAAGCTGAAGGAAGCAATGTCTGGAAAGTTAACTACCTAGGAGCTGGAAGTGCTTCTGCTGCTGCTACAGGGCCTCCAACACATGGCATGTGCCTCTCAGCAAAGCTGCCATAGCCTAGCAGTCTGAGATCAGATTTACTAGGGAGTGGTATGGGATGTGAATGCTGTGGGGTTGCCGTAATAGGTCTCTGCAACATTTTTAATGAAGGGCTACTTATGTGATACGTGCAGTAGAGGAAAAAGCACAGGAAATTGTTACAGAAAGGTGTGCCACAGCAAATGAAACACACACTTAAGAATCTTCACTGAGGCTGAGGAGACTTTGGTGTCTCTTGCCTGACAGGGTGAGCAGCTCATACCCAAGGTGGCTTAGATCTGGGAGCTGGATTGGCACCAACCGCTCTTGTATCAGCTGGATATGCACCAGATTAGCAGTGTCTACTGCAGTACAATTTAATACATTGTAGTATATTTGAAAGGATTGATCAAAGCCCATCTGCATATTTGTCTTTCCAGGCACTGCTGATCTGCAACTACAGCAGCATGAATGACATATGTATGTTAAAGTACTCTATAGTTGAATTTAATTGAGTAGCACTGTGAATACCAAAGGGGGTAATAGGGACGTATGTGCAAGCTGACAGTGTTGCTGTGTGTGCTGCTGCTTTCCAAAGTTCCACTGATGGAGATTCAGCACGTGATTATAACATAGGGATAATGTCAGTAAGGCATCTATGTTTGACTACTATGACACCAATCAGATGGCATGTCCTACTGGCACGGTGGCACTGTCTGCAACAGTACAGGAGTAGGGATCCCCACATTCACCATAACTGAGGTCCCTGTGGAGGTGCAGTCTGAGCACAGTGTCTTACCAGGACCTGACCGATAGTGTCTTACTCTGGGAGTCCCTCGCATTGCCCAGCTGTGTCCCCAGGATGCACACAATTTCAGATGCTGTGTGTATGACTGTCCCCAGAACAGACAGTATCTACAATGTGCACTACGTCTGAGGTGTGTATACTACCCACAATAAGGTATAGACATGTCGGTGTTGGGCACCGCCATGATACCAGGACCGTGTATGTTATGGTATACTACACTTGGCATTAACCAACAAATGTGTGGGTCAGTGATCCAGACAAAATTAGCTACTATCTGCAGCATTGCGGCAATGGTGATAACAGTGCCATGGAATATAAAGGCAAAGAACAGACAGTGTTGCTGAGGGTCACTGGTGGCAAATCTCGTGACATCATTGCATCCTTGAGACACATTGCATCCACCTTCTGGTCTGCTTCCTGAGGCCATGTCTTCTGTTTGTCAGGATACAGGAGGGTCAGACCCATACATCCCCATTTATACTGCTCTGGCCATTGGAGAGATGGCATTACTGTCCCTTGTGGGCACAGCCTGCCATGACCAGTCAATGATGCTGACACTCTTAGCTTAGCACCTAGAACATGTCAACAGGCTGTACTATTTCATTCATGTAGTTCTACCAATTCCCTGTTGCCTCTGGGCACATGGCCTACCACTCCCACTAGTGGTTAATTACCACTTCATGGGCATTCACACTCATCAAGATCAGTGCATAGTATGCCCTCTCAGAATAAAAGTTCATATTCCTGTAGTTCTCCACATTACCTGCCAGAGACCACATCAAGCCAACACAGTGGACATTGTCAACTGTCAAGTTTTGGCAATTTGA